>NC_048223.1:52732920-52928807 GCF_002007445.2 Ailuropoda melanoleuca
AATAAATAAATAAATAAATAAATAATAAATAATAATAAATAATAAAATCTTCAGTTAAATAGATGGCTTTGTTAAGCCATCACTATGGCCACTGTGTGGAGGCGGATTTGAGGCAGGCGGGAGAGGAAGCAGCAAGATCGGTTAGGAGGCAACTGCAGGAGGTCAGAGGGGAGATAACAGCTGGAGAACGGCACTGGAGAGCGGCACTGGCGACGGAGAGAAGAGGAAGTAGGAGGTAGAAATAATGGGCTTTTTGTTGAAAATGCTTTGTTAGGCAGTGCTGAAATAAACTTCTATGTCCGAGATGGAGCTACACGCTTGCCCAGAATGCCACGTCAGCAAACCAAAACTGAGAGAATTTTCGTGTTCCTCGAAATGCTCCATTTGATCAGAAAGGCAGTATTTCCAGCCAGCCAATCCCCAACTGCCAAGAATCTGTGCTAATATCGTAGTTCTAAATAAAGGCAGATATGCAACCCTGGCCGATCAGTTTAGACCAAAGACATTTTTACCTTTTTCCCTGATTGACCTGCTAGCCAAGGGTAGCCCTGTTTCCATATCGCTCCTTCTAATACTCCATAAAGCTTGCCTCTGCCCAACGTCCCTTGAGAAGAGTGTCCCCATGCTTGGGTGGCACTGTTACTCCCCCAATCCAAAGGATATCAAACTAAATTGTTTTATTCTTGTCATTGGACAACTGTTTTCTCCTGGCACCAAACACATGTCCCTATACGTTGTTCCGTGATGCTCATAGTAGCTGTCTGTAAATTACATTCCTCTTCTCCCCACTGGCCTCCTGTTAGATTTCCCCCATGAGGAGCCCTCAACGAAGACTGCAAGACTGAAGAGGCAGAAAGAGAGCAGATCATTCTTATGGGTTTGCTGATCCCATCAGCCTAAGCCCAGCAATAGCCCTTCCTCCTGCAAACAGCGATAGGTCTGGCTTTGATCTGCACTCCCTGGACCAGCTGAATCATACCCTTCAAAGGTACAAACTCCAAACACCGCCTTCCTCCAGCCCAACTAGGTGCAACCCCTCCCTGAGCTCCCATAGCAGCGAGCAGACGGTGGTCCCTCCACCATGCCTGGGTCCCAAGAATTTCAGGGTCCTTCCCCCCATGCTCCTACCTCCTGGTAATCCCAACCTCCAACCTCTGGTCCTCGTTCTCCCAGTCCAAGAGGTGGTAGCTGCATCTGCAATTTTGTCACCTCAATGTTCTCCCTTTGCCTTCTCAGCCTTGCAATACCCACTTTACTGATTCCTTACACTAAATTTTTTCACTTAAAATAACTGGTGTGGTTGGGGCACCTGGGTAGCTCAGTTGGTTAAGCATCCGATCCTTGATTTCAGCTCGGGTCATGATCTCAGGGTTGTGAGATGGAACCCCACCTCTGGCTCTGTGCTGGGTGTGAATCCTGCTGAAGATTCTTTCTCTCCCTCTCCTTCTGCCCCTATCCCCCACTCGCCCTGGCTCTCTCATTCTCAAATAAATAAACAAATATGTACCCAAAAAATGAAAATTAAAAAATAAGTTGTATGGTTTTCCTTACTGGGCTCTGGCTGATATAGTCTCTGGAGATGCATAGAAGCTACAGAGAGCCAGAATTCTCAATCCGATATAAGCGACGTGTGGAATCAAGGAAGGCAGGCATGTTTCTGGCTTGGTGCCTTTCACCAAAGTGCAAAACACTGGAAGGGAAACAAGATTAGGGAAGGGCTGAGGAGACACAGTGTGTCCCAGTTTGTAGGAGTGGTGTTTAAGAGACACATCTGCAGCACGTCTAAGTGGAAATATCCAGTGGGAAGTTTGTTATCTGGTTCTAGAATTTTACAGTGAAGAGTTGTTCTAGAGGCAAAGATTTGGAGAGTTACCAGCAAATAAATCAGTAGTTCCCCAAGTAAGAAATGAGAGAGTTTAGATAACTTATTAAAGTCTTTTCCCCCTCTACAACCTGTGTAAATTCCTTGACTATATAGGGTTATTTCTTCTTTAAATAACATAAGAACTTTTGCTTTTCATTTTAGCACCTTTAAATGGGGACAATGGCTATCCAATCAAGTAAGTACTTTTGCTAATCAGAATGTTTGTGTTTCTGAGTTCTACGCACTGGAGTCCTGCCATGCCTTTCTGCAATCCTCTTGCTTATGAAAGCTTCTTAGATCGTTTGTTCACTTAAAATAAGGTCCAGGATTCTGAGGCCAATTTGTAATAATTGCTGTTTTGTACTAAGATCAGGTCTTTACTCCAAGACTTAAGAAATCTTGCTGAAATTTGAAATCACTTTTGAATTTTCCAGAAAGAAATGTATGGTAATGGAAAAGGAAATGGGGTCAGCCTGCCCTTAAAATAAAAGAAATAAAAAAATTAAAAAAACACATTGGCATTGTAAGTTTACTTTTTATTTTATTTTATTTTATTATATTATGTTAATCACCATACAGTACATCCCCAGATTCCGATGTAAAGTTTGATGCTTCATTAGTTGCGTATAACACCCAGTGCACCATGCAATACGTGCCCTCCTTACTACCCATCACCAGTCTATCCCATTCCCCCACCCCCTCCCCTCTGAAGTCTTCAGTTTGTTTCTCATAGTCCATAGTCTCTCATGTTTCATTCCCCCTTCTGATTACCCCCCTTTTCTTTATCCCTTTCTTCCCCTACCGATCATCCTAGTTCTTATGTTCCATAGATGAGAGAAATCATATGATAATTGTCTTTCTCTGCTTGACTTATTTCACTTAGCATTATCTCCTCCAGTGCCGTCCATGTTGCAGCAAATGTTGAGAATTCGTTCTTTCTGATAGCTGAGTAATATTCCATTGTATATATGGACCACAGCTTCTTAATCCAGTCATCTGTTGAAGGGCATCTCGGCTCCTTCCATGATTTGGCTATTGTGGACAATGCAGCTATGAACATTGGGGTGCATATGGCCCTTCTCTTTACTACGTCTGTATCTTTGGGGTAAACACCCAGTAGTGCAATGGCTGGGTCATAGGGTAGTTCAATTTTTAACTTTTTAAGGGACCTCCACACTGTTTTCCAGAGTGGCTGTACCAACTTGCATTCCCACCAACAATGTAGGAGGGATCCCCTTTCTCCACATCCTCTCCAACAATTGTTGTTTCTTGCCTTGTCTATCTTTGCCATTCTAACTGGCGTAAGGTGGTATCTCAGTGTGGTTTTGATTTGAATTTCCCTGATGGCTAATGATTTTGAACATTTTTTCATGTGTCTGTTAGCCATTTGTATGTCTTCATTGGAAAAGTGTCTGTTCATATCTTCTGCCCATTTTATGATTTGTTTATTTGTTTCTCGTGTATTGAGTTTGAGAAGTTCTTTGTAGATCTTGGATACCAGTCCTTTATCTGTGGTGTCCTTTGCAAATATATTCTCCCATTCCGTGGGCTGTCTCTTAGTTTTTTTGACTGTTTCCTTGGCTGTGCAGAAGCTCTTTATCCTGATAAAGTCCCATAAGTTCATTTTATCTTTTATTTCTCTTGCCTTTGGAGATGTGTCGTGAAAAAGGTTGCTCTGGCCGATGTCATAGAAGTTGTTGCCTATGTTCTCCTCTAGAATTTTGATGGATTCCTGTCTCACATTGAGGTCTTTCATCCATTTGGAGTTTATTTTTGTGTATGGTGTGAGAGAGTGGTCAAGTTTCATTCTTTTGCATGTAGCTGTCCAATTTTCCCAGCACCATTTATTGAAGAGACTGTCTTTTTTCCACCGGATGTTTTTTCCTGCTTTATCAAAGATTAGTTGCCCAAAGAGCCGAGGGTCCATTTCTGGGTTCTCTATTCTGTTCCATTGGTCGATGTGTCTGTTTTTGTGCCAGTACCATGCTGTCTTTGTGATCACAGCTTTGTAGTACAGCTCGAAATCCGGCATTGTGATGCCCCCAGCTTTGTTTTTCCTTTTCAACAGTTCCTTGGAGATTCGGGGCCTTTTCTGGTTCCATACAAATTTAAGGACTATTTGTTCCAGTTCTTTGAAAAATGTCCTCGGTATTTTGATCGGGATAGCATTGAAAGTGTAGATTGCTCTGGGTAGTATGGACATTTTAACTATGTTAATTCTTCCAATCCATGAGCATGGAATATTTTTCCATCTTTTTATGTCTTCCTCAATATCTTTCAAAAGTGATCTATAGTTTCTAGCATATAGGTCCTTTACGTCTCTGGTTAAGTTAATTCCAAGGTAACGCATGGTTTTTGGTGTTATTGTAAATGGGATGGATTCCCTAATTTCTCTTTCTTCAGTCTCGTTATTCGTGTATAGAAATGCAACTGATTTCTGGGCATTGATTTTGTATCCTGCCACCTTACTGAATTGTTCTATAACTTCTAATAGTTTGGGAGTGGATTCCTTTGGGTTTTCCATATAGAGTATCATGTCATCTGCAAAGAGAGACAGTTTGACTTCTTCTTTGCCGATTTGGATACCTTTGATCCCTTTTTGTCTTCTGATTGCTGTTGCAAGGACTTCTAGTACTATGTTGAATAATAGTGGCGAGAGTGGGCATCCTTGTCGTGTTCCTGATCTTAAGGGAAAGGCTTCCAGCTTTTCCCCATTGAGAATAATGCTTGCAGTAGGCTTTTCATAGATGGCTTTTATGAGATTGAGAAATGTACCCTCTATTCCTACACTCTGAAGGGTTTTAATCAGGAAAGGATGCTGTATTTTGTCAAATGCTTTTTCTGCATCAATTGAGAGGATCATATGGTTCTTGAGTCTTTTCTTGTTGATATGATGTATCACATTGATTGATTTGCGAGTGTTGAACCATGCTTGCATCCCAGGTATGAATCCCACTTGGTCATGATGGATAATCCTTTTAATGTACTGTTGGATTCTATTAGCAAGGATCTTGTTGAGGATTTTGGCATCCATATTCATTAGAGAAATCGGTCTGTAATTCTCCTTTTTGAGGGGGTCTTTGCCTGGTTTGGGGATCAAGGTAATATTAGCCTCATAGAATGAGTTTGGTAGCTTTCCTTCTGTTTCTATTTTTTGAAATAGCTTTAGGAGAATAGGTATTATTTCTTCTTTGAATGTTTGGTAGAATTCCCCAGGAAAACCGTCTGGGCCTGGAGTTTTATTATTTGGAAGGTTGTTTATCACTGACTCAATTTCTTCATAGTTAATTGGCCTATTTAAGAAATCTATTTCTTCCTGTTTCAGTCTTGGTAGTTTATAGGTTTCCAGGAAGGCCTCCATCTCTTCCAGATTGTTTAGTTTTTTGGCATATAGCTGTTGATAAAAGTTTCTAATAATCCTTGCAATTTCAATGGTGCTGGTCGTGACCTCTCCCTTTTCAGTCATAATTTTAATAATCTCAGTCCTTTCTCTTTGTTTTTGGACAAGTTTTGCCAGTGGTCTATCAATTTTATGGATTCTCTCAAAGAACCAGCTTCTAGTCCTGTTGATCTGCTCTACTGTGGTTCTGGTCTCTAATTCATTGATTTCTGCTCTAATCTTGGTCAACTCCTTCCTTGTCAGTGGGTTAGGCCTGTCCCTCTGTTGCTGTTCCAGTTTCTTGAGGTGAGAATATAGAAACTGCATTTTAGATTTTTCTATTCTTTTGAGTGAGGCTTGGATGGCTATGTATTTCCCCCTTAGGACTGCCTTTGCAGTATCCCATAGGTTTTGGACCGTTGTGTATTCATTCTCGTTGGTCTCCATAAATTGTTTAATTTGTTTTTTGATTTCCTGGTTTATCGAGTCATTCTTGAGCAGGATGGTTCTTAGCCTCCAAGTGTTTGAGTTTCTTCCAGGTTTTTCCTTGTGGTTGAGTTCCAATTTCAGAGCGTTGTGGTCTGAGAATATGCAGGGGATAATTTCAATCTTTTGGTATTGGCTGAGACCTGTTTTGTGTCCCAGAGCATGATCTATTCTTGAGAATGTTCCATGGGCATTTGAATAGAATGAGTATTCTTTGGTTCTGGGGTGTAGTGTTCTATATATATCTATGAGGTCCAACTCGTCGAGTATGGCATTCAAAGCCTTTGATTCTTTGCTTAGTTTTTGCCAGGGTGTTCTGTCTATTTCTGATAGTGGGGTGTTGAGGTCCCCTACTATTACTGTGTTCTTATCTATATGTCTCTTTATTTTGGTTAAGAGTTGGCTTGTGTATCTTGCTGCTCCCCTGTTGGGGGCATATATATTAATAATTGTCATATCCACTTGTTGAATACTTCCTTTAAGAATAATATAGTGCCCTTCTGTATCTCTCTCTATGGCCTCTAGTTTAAAATCCAGTCTATCTGATATGAGAATTGCTACTCCAGCTTTCTTTTGAGGTCCATTTGCGTGGAAGATGGTACTCCATCCCCTTACTCTAAGTCTGAATGCATCTTTGGGTTCAAAATGAGTCTCTTGTAGACAGCAAATGGATGGGTCATGTCTTTTTATCCAATCTGCAACCCTGTGGCGTTTTATGGGAGAGTTTAAGCCATTTAGATTGATAGAGATTATTGACAGATATGATTTTAATGATGCCATTTCTCTTTAAAGTCTTTGTATCGGTTGTGACTTGCTGCTCTGTATCACTCTTGGGGCCTTTTTACCTTTATAGAGCCCCCCTTAATATCTCCTGTAGGGCTGGTTTCGTGGTTACGAAATTGGTTAATGATTGGCGATTTTGGAACGTCTTTATTTCTCCATCAATTCTGAATGACAGCTTTGCTGGATAAAGGATCCTTGGCTGCATGTTTTTCTCTGAAAGAGCTTTAAAAATGCCCCCCCAAGCCTTTCTCTCATTCCAGGTCTCTGTAGACAGGTCTGACGTAATCCTGATACCTTTGCCTTGGTACGTGAGAAATTTCTTTGCCCTGGCCGCTTTCAATACTGTATCCTTGGATCTAATATTTGCGAATTGCACTATGACATGCCGTGGCGTAGGTTTGTCCTGGTTGAGCTTGGATGGGGTCCTCTCTGCCTCTTGGACACGAATGCTTGTTTCCCTTGCTAGATTAGGGAAGTTTTCAGCTACAATTTGTTCAAATATCTCTTCTAGACCTCTGTTTTTCTCCACCCCTTCAGGGATGCCGATGATTCTGACATTGGATCGTTTCATAGAGTCAGTAATCTCCCGTAATCTACATTCGTGGGCGTGGATTTTTTTAAGACCAGCTTCTATTTTCGTTTTTTCTTCTACTAACCCATCCTCCAATTCGCTAACGCGTTCCTCTGCCTCGGTGACCCTGGCCGTCAGAGCCTCTAGTTTTGACTGCATTTGGCTCATAGAATTTTTAATTTCTGTCAGATTCGCTCTCATTTCTGCCCTTAGGGATTCTATATTCTCAGCAACGCTTTCTCTGATGCTTTTTTCAAGTTTACTCATCATCTTGACCATTGTTGCTCTGAATTCCATTTCTGATAATTGGGATACATCCATATGTATTAATTCTGTGGCCGAGGCCAATTCTGTGGCAGAGGCCACAGACTCATTATCTTTTCTTTGCTGGGGGGGACTTCTCCTTCTCGTCATTCTGATGAAGAGAGATTGCAGGGTTGTCCAGAGCCCAAGTGTTGACTGGGACCCAGGCCGTGCGCCCTTGTTTTATAGAGATCTTAGGGATGTGGGCTTCTTCCTTAAAGAGTTTATTTATTTATTTGAGAGAGAGAGAGACAGTCAGCAAGAAAGGGAACCCAAGCAGAGGAGTGGGAGAGGAAGAAGCAGGTTCCCGGTGGAGAAGCCCGATGAAGGACTCCTTACGGAGCGTTGTGATCACACCCTAATCCGAAGACAGGTGCTTGGTGACTGCGCCACTCAGGCGCTCCGGGTTGTGGGCTTCTTGATTTTTCAGCCTGCCTTCTGGGGGAGGGGCCTGCCTGCAGGTACTCAGAAAACCCTGTTTGGGTAGAGTCTCTGTGTCCCTTGCGAGGGGGGATGGGGATGGGCACCCTGTGAGCCGGTATTTCCGGGCTTTTGTTCTCTGGCGGCTTTCCCTGGCGGTTTGCTATGCCTCTTCTGAGAGAGCAGCAGCGGCTGAAATTCAGCCTCTGTCTCAGAACAGAGGGATCGCGGATCGTTCTCCACTGATGTTCTGGCCACTTTAACTCTGTTTCTGTTGGTGCTGCTCAACCCTGCAGCATCCCGGGCTGTGCGCCCCACACCCGGCGTCCCAGCCCTCACTTCCAGGGCCGGCACGTCTCTGTCCTTTGTGTTTCCAACCCCGCCCGCCGCCAGCCGCCCCGCGCGGGCTCCCGGAGCTCCCCGTCTCAGTCTGGTGTCTCACGGGTGCTGACCGCGAGTCCGCCTGCTCCCCCGTGCAGGTGGCCCTCCAGCCGCCAGCCGCCCCGCGGACGCTCCCGGAGCTCCCGGTCTCAGCCTCGATCCAGTGAGCACACCGGAGCTCCGGAGCTCCGTGAGATGCTTGGTGGTGCACGCTCCCGGCTCACGGACTCAGTCTGCTGTTTCCAGAGTGCGGGTCCGCGGTCCGCCCGCTCCCCGGTGCAGGTGGCCCGCCAGCCGTCCCGCGCACGCGCTCCTGGAGCTCGCGTTCTAAGTCTGTTGTCTCGCGGGTGCCGTCCGCGAGTCCGCCTGCTCCCCCGTGCAGGTGGCCCGCCAACCGCCAGCCGTCCCGCGTGCGCTCCCGGAGCTCCCTTCTCAGCCTGCTGTCTCAAGCGTGCGGGTCCGCGGTCTGTCCGCTCCCCCTTGCAGGTGGCTACCGCTTCCCGGCGCCCTGACACGGCGGCTCCCTCCCCCTTCTGTTTAGCTTCCGATATCTGTGCGCGGTTTCACGGCTCCCCGCTTCGTACCTCGATACTCAGCGCTGGAGATGTTCATTTGTAGAGATCCAGATGTATCTTCCTGCGTCTCAGGCTGATTCCGTGGATGTTCCTGCTGGTCCTGGTACCTATCCAGCTCAACTCAGGGGACCGGCTGAAAAAGGGGTCCCCTACTCCTCCGCCATCTTAACCTCCTCCTCCCTGGCATTGTAAGCTTAAATGTAAAGTAGGTCACTTAATTGTTTAGCGCTTACGCAACACTTAATTCCACAGTGGGTTCTATTTCTGTGTCATCGTCCATCATGGACTCACAGAATTAGTTATTATCATGTACTTCAATGGACAAACAAAGAGTAAATACCATGCTTATGATCCCACAGTCATTGGAATGCTGTGATTTGTGTTTCTCAATTTTTTAGATACGTCCATGTATCTGAGATGAGAGTTTATTTCTATTTCTTGGTAAAAACTGAAAAGAAGCTAAGCAGTAACTATATTACGGACAAATCTTGTTACTTTGGATGACTGTTTCGGGATATAACCACTTACATCTGCAAACTGTCCACTATTCCTCCAGTGACCGGGGAATCTCCTGGATAAATTAAATTATAAGGCTCTCGCCATTTTGCAGTAAACCGAGTTTCACAGTGTGAGACAAGCTGTACTCTCTAGGGTGTCGATTTACTACTCTGCCCTGGGACCGAGGATGTTACCTACTTTATTTACACTTTGAACTGCAATTTTCTCTTGCTCTTGGTGCCTTTTAGGGCTTGAAAAAGAGAGGATTTATGTCTACTTTCTTGTGGGGCCTTAATGTTCACCCTGTTACATTCTCTTCTGAGGTTATGAAATGCAATCTCAAGTTTTTATGGGGTTTTGTTTCTTTTGCTCTATTTCATAATAAAGGGTTGTTTTCTGGATTTTTTTGTTTTGTTTTTTGAATTCAGCTGTTGTTAAGGTCAGGCCTGTCAGACTGTGGTGGGCCCAGATTCTGATCATTCCTCTGCAGAGCTTGACCTATCTCCTCCAGTTCTTGGTAAAGCCCAGACCTTTTCAGCCAACCGCTTCCCATAGAAAAAGGCAGGGTCCCAAGGCCTTTGTCTCACGTACCACTCTTTCAATGCAAGGCTTTCTGTCTTTCTCCCCGTCAATCATGAATCCACGAAACGAGTGAACAGAGCTATCCCCTGACCTGAGACATTCCATTATGTTGCCATTTTTAAATTGCTTTGAAAGCATTAAGAACGGCAGCATCGAAAAGGCTGAAAAACCATAGTATACCATTCAAGGCCAACCATTCCAGAAGGCACTTAGCATGCTGACTGATGGGAGTTTTTGTCTATGTTGTTAGCCACTCTTCCCCTTTTTCCATTTTGCATTCCTCACTCTCACAATTATGTTATGAGCCAGCTGTGTGATGCACTGCTTAAACAGACTAATGAAACTCTGACGGGTAGGCATTCCAAGGGCCATTTAAAGTGTAAGAAGCATCTCACATCCTTATTTTTTTCTTAAAGATTTTATTCATGTATTTATTTGACAGAGAGAGACAGCCAGTGAGAGAGGGAACACAAGCAGGGGGAGTGGGAGAGGAAGAAGCAGGCTTCCAGCGGAGAAGCCTGATGTGGGGCTCGATCCCAGAACGCCGGGATCACGCCCTGAGCCGAAGGCAGACACCCAACGACTGCGCCACCCAGGCGCCCCTCACATCCTTATTTTTTAAATCAAATTGAAAGTGGGTTGAGCCTACTTTCCGAGGCTTTGAAGAAATCCAAGACTGCTCAAGTTCCCTGGGTTTTCCCCTCCTTTGGGATGTACAGGAACCCTCCGGTCTTGGCACACACAGATTTATGCAAGTGAGCTACCATGGCGATTAGCATCACCCTATCATTATTCTATGACGAGCCTACAAAAAGCTTGGCAGCTTGCTAAAATGTCAATTCCCCACACTCACACCAGAATATGTGAGGACTTGGGGAACTGCACGTCGATAAACATTCCAGATGATTCTGAAGATGGTGTCCATGGCCACTTTGAGAAATGGTGACTTTTGATCTTTCTGATCCAAAGGTAGTTTTGGACTGGTATATAAGTGCACTTGTGAAGCACCTGCCTGGCTCAGTTGGTAAAGCATGTGACTCTTGATCTTGGGGTCATTGAGCATGAGCCCCACATTGGGTGTGGAGCCTACTTTAAAAAAATAAATAAAATATTTAAAATGAATAAATAAATGCATTTGAGTTTGAGATTCTAAAAATTCTTCACATAAAATTAATGAAGCTGTGGGGCGCCTGGGCCGCTCAGTCTGTTAAGCGTCTGCCTTCGGCTCAGGTCATGACCCTGGAGTCCTGGGATTTATCCTTGCATCAGGCTCCCTGCTCAGCAGGGAGTCTGCTTGTCCCTCCCCCCCCATTCATGCTCATTCTCTCTCTCTCTTAAATGAATAAATAAAATCTTTTAAAAAAGTAATAAAGCTGTAAAACAAATACTATTCCTGACCTTCGTGGGTCTACTTTCTTGACAATGACACTCATTTCGCAATAGGCAATTTTTGGGCCAGAACTGCCTGCTCATTTCTATTCTAGGCATAAAACCTAAAAAAGACCTTATGGTAAATAACCCATAAAATAGGAACAGATTCACGCGTGTGTTCCAATTGCTGCTACCAAAGTTTTGACCTACTAAATTTTCTACCCTAAGTTTTTCTTCCTTGGCCATCAATATTTGCTTGTTTCTTTTAACTAACGTGTGCACAATGGGGATGATATCACTCCCACCTCCCAACAAAATTACTTCTTGGAGCGAGAAGAAAAACTTAGTTTTTGTGAAGGTAGCACGGATTTAAATACAGCACACAAACGGATATCCAGTATGTCTGTGGTACTACAATTTCATGGAGAAGCATCAATTAGGGAAGGATGTCTGAAAGCCTTCCCTAAAAGAAACAAGAAGAAAAGTTTGAGAAATACTGCTTCACCTGATTTCAATCTTAATTTTCCAGTTTTTAAAATAAACAACTTTTATGGGGGCACCTGGGTGGCTCAGTCGGTTAAAGGTCTGCCTTCAGCTCAGGTCATGATCTCAGAGTCCTGGGATCGAGCCCCAGGACTCTGTGCTCCCTGCTCAGGGGGGAGCCTGCTTCTCCCTCTCCTACTCCCCCTCCTTCTGCTCTCTCTCTCTCTTTCTCACCCAAACAAATAAAGCAAATCTTTAAAAAGAATAATATAAATAAAATAAACAGCTTTGAAATTTGGGAAATAGAGAAGAAACTAATTTCCAAGAATCCTGGTGCACAAGCAACACAAACCCACAGCATTATCAAACACATGGTTGGCACTTCCTGTTGCAGAGAGTAGTCTGAGCCCTTTATATATATTAAGTCCTCTAATATGGTCAACAATCTTTGACCACGTTAAACAGAACAATGATTTAACAGATGAGGAAACTGAGGCCCAGAGACATTAAATAACTTGCCAGGGTGATACGACTCATGAGGTCATGAGGCAACATGAGGTCAAAACCCAGGACACTTGGGCTCAGAATCTGTCACTAGAACCATTATGTTGTCTGGCCTCTCTGTCGGTATACAGCCTTCCAATCTTCTATGGATGTGCGCACCCTTCATTAATTAACTTGCAAAAAGTGAGATTTTTTGTGCAATTATTTGTATCCTACCTTTGCCCCTTACCGGTACTTAGTGACTCCCTTTCCTGTTACAAGACAGTCCTCAGCATCTTTTTTCGTGACTTCCTTAACATTTTCTTGGTATCGATGATAACAGCGCTCATTTACTTAGCACTTTTCAGGGCCAAGCTGTCTGCCAGGTGCTTCACACATAGTGTCTGAATCAAACTATGAGGATAGTAATTCCCTGAGATAATAATAAAAACTAACGGCTAGCATTTATCGAGTGCTTACTATTCACTGGGCACGTGTGAGGGCCCTCATCCACATGAGCGTTCTTGTGCAATCAGCCAATGAGGCTGCTACTACTATTGTCCCCATTTGTACTGAGGAAGAGACTAAGACTTTGGGAGGCAAAATTATCTGCTCAAAATCAGCAGGTGGCAAGTGGCAGAACATCAAAAACCTTCATCTCGGTGGACTTCTTGAGGCCGTGATGGTGTCTTGATTGCCAGACCTTGGCTCATTTTGGCTCCCCAGACATCACTAGATCACTGAAGCTCCAGATTGTTCAATGTGAGCTTGGATTCCCTGACCTTCTTCAAGGTCAACTTGGCCAGCTATTGTCCTGTTGCATTACCACATAAGCATTATTAACTCTGACCAAATAAGGGGCACAGATGATAAATCCGTAATTCTTAGAAAGTTTCCCTCTCAGAGTGGGTCTTCCTGACACTAGCCCAGAGGCAATGGCATCATTTGCAGCTTTATTTCTAGGTGGTCAAACAAGAAGACTGAATTAGCTAAGAGCTAGTGTCAGGTTTCCCGTGCAATTTCAACAGGAAAAATATTAAGCATATAGGAGTCAATATTTTTCATATTTTATGTTTAAAATATTAAGTAGAAGAAAAGTAACAGGAGTATCCATACTCACTGTAGCTGTGTGACGTCTCCACGTAGAAGATGATAAAAAATGCTATTTTCCAACTGAAATCCAAATTTCAAGGTGTGTCTTCAAAACTGTAAAAAAGAGAGAAATATGCAAAAATTTATTGTGTGGCTGAGTAAGTGAGTTGAGTTCCCCATGAGCTTTTGAACCGGGTTTGAACCAAATGTTGACTTCTAGTTTATAATTCTGACCCTTAGGGGACTATACTCAGGACTTTGGCAGTGATTCAGGAAGAAACAAAGTGTGGGTGAAGGAAAGAGCTATCTGACAAAGCAGGACGGTGATTTAGCTGGTGCTAAGAAATATGAGATTCCTATACATACAGTCAGTCCACAAACTCAGCACGGGGGCCAAGGGCAGGCAAACCCAAGATGCGCCACTTGGGCATGAAGATCATTTTAAGTTAAAAAGCAATCAAAACCCAGCAGATTCAGGGAAAGCTCTTTTTACCTCCCCCCTCAAAATAATTCAGATAGAGGACTTGCTCCAGTAAGACAGCTATCAGGATAGATAACTCTGTAATGATATGAACTAGGTGTGGTAACCAGGGAGGAACTTAGCAAGGGCTGTTTGATCAAAGTCCTCCATGCCGCATTGTTTCTGAAGGGCCCAGTATGCATTTGTTGAAGAACATTTGCTCTTTCATCTTCCTGTGAATTGCATTCCTTCCCTTTGAAGTCCCAGACCCCTACCACCTTTTCCTCAGTTCTAACTCACATAGATACTTCATTTTGCCTGACTGTCTTTGGAATGTCCATGTCTCTGTGGATTCCACATACACATAAAATTAAATTTTATTTTCTCCTGTTAATCTGTCTTATGTCAGTGTCAATTTGATTCCTACTCCAGCTAGAAGGATCTTGAATGGCAGAGAGAATTCTTCCTCCCCAACATCAGTTAACCACACAAAGAAGTTTGAGGATCCAAGATGGAAGATTCCATTCATCTTCAGACGTTTGATGTCCCTCAAAGTTAAAGCCCAGGGCAGGTGGAGTGTGAAATGTTACAGCCACTTGGGAAAGTTTTTTTGGAAGTATCTACTTCAACTGTACCCATAAATATCTTATGATCAGAAAATTCTACTCTTAGCATATGCTTAACCAAAATGTAAATACCAAAGACATTAAAAAAAAAAGTTCAGGTGGCATTATTTGCAGTGGACCAATGTTGGACTTCACGGAATGTGGAATAGATAAATAAAATTTGATACAGTAATATAATGGAATACTATATAGCAATACAAATGAACAGACTATGTTACATGCAAAATATGGATGAATCCCACAACCATAATGTTGAGTGAAGAAGCTAGACACAAAAGAGTATGTACATACAATTCCATTTTTATAAAGTTCAAAAGAGCAAACTAATAAGATATTAGAATCAGAGTAGTGGCTATCTTTGAGGAAGGGAAGGAAATGGTAATTGGGAGACACTTGAGAGAGTTTCTGGGTATCGGCAAAGTTCTATTTCTTGATCTGGGGGTATCATTTCACAGGTATATTCACTTTAGAATAGTTAATTGAGCTTATTATCTGCACATGTGTGTACATGAATGTTACTCTTAAACATAACACACACACACACTTCGAGACTTCTACAGAATGAGTAGACTAAAACCTCCAATAAATATGTTTGTCTAGGACCCTCTTCCCCCAGGGCTGCTTCCCCATCTCCACCAGCCCACCATCCTCTTAGAGAACATTCCTATCTCCTGTCCTGCCTTCTCCTTATTATCCCAGGTGGTGATGACTGAGTTATTGTCCGTTGTTATGGTAGCCCTTGGACACCTGTAACATGCTTCCTCCTAGCCCTGAATCACCCATGGCCCGAGAAGCCATCTTATTTGAGAAATATGATAGGAACAGCTGGAATCTGGCCACATTGATCTTTTCCTGGAAGGATTCTGCTCTGCCCTAACAATGCACCCAACACAGCTAGGGGAAAGCAGAAGTATAATCACTACTTAGAGCGCCATCTGGTGTATTTTTTGCTAAGTGGCACAAACATCTCTGCCAGGAGCCATGGAATTTAGTCTTTCCCTGTAGAGTATCACAGACCTGTGGCTTTGGATTTAACCTTTGACGAAGTCCTAAGAATTCCTGTTCTGTATCAATTTGGGAACTATAGACTAACTACTGATGTAGTGGACATTTGTCTGGTTTTTTCCCCCTGTCATCCTGAACAACCTATGTTTGGAGGCTTTCCCACCATGGAAACTGTAGAAAAACAAATATTGGATTTCCCAGACTCCCTTTACCTCAAGCATCACATGACCTAGGGCCACCAATTAGAAGCACCTACCATCTGAGCTTAGAATTAGAAGCTCAGAAGAGAAAAAGCAGAGACTGCCATCTCTGTTCTAATGACTGGCTCCCATTTCTGAAGACAGCGATGGGAGCAATTCTAGAAGCAAGTGCAAAAGCTAAAGGGTATGAGAATTTGCCCTACTTGCAGGCTAATAGGTTCTTGTGGGAGCAAAGTGGATGAGCCAGATAGATACTTAAATACACAGGAAAACACACTGAATCTTTTATAATGGGCAGTAAGAGTGTCTACCCCTTTGCTCGGTAGGAGCATACTATTTTTACTTTCCAAGACTTCTGCTATGCAAGCATCGTTTTTTAAAAAAAAAATTAAATTTAAATTCAATTAATTAACATAGAATGCATTGTTAGTTTCAGAGGTAGAGTTCAGTGATTCATCAGTTGTATATAACACCCAGTGCTCATCACATCACATTGCCAGACACGTCTCCAAAGACAAGGGACAAAAGCAAAAATGAACTATTGGCACTTTATCAAGATAAAAAGCTTTTGCCCAGCAAAGGAAACCTACAGAAGACAACCTACAGAATGGGAGAAGATATTTGCAAATGTCTTATCAGCTAAAGTACTGGTATCTAAATTCTATCAAGAACTTATCAAACTCAATACCCAAAGAACAAATAATCCAGTCAAGAAATGGGCAGAAGACATGAACAGACACTTCTCCGAAGAACACATCCTAATGGCCAACAGACCTGCAATCATCCTTGACAGATAGTCTGGAACACGGGCAACCAGGGCCTCTGCTTGTAAGACATGCATAAAAACAAGATGCCAATGGAGAAATGTCTCCTAACACAGGATTCAACGACCAGTGTTGCTGAAATTAGGGGTGTTAATTGCAGTGACTCAAATGAATAATGGTGCCAGTGGTGTCTTCACCAGACCGGTTCTGCGGTATTATTTCTAGCATTGGCCTTGGCCGCATTGTCTACCAACCTGGTTCTTGGACCCATTTGGAGTTAGTCAGCTCTGGCCAATATTTTCTACTTGGCTTCTTTTGCTCACACCTATCTGTCCTGACTGATACACCCAAAAAGTGGTGACTTTTCATTGGAAAATGCCTATACGTACCCATCTGTTGCCCTTTATTTTGGTTGGTTCATTTAGTCTCTTAGATATTGGCTAAGCCATCTGCCTTCTCATCAGGTGTAAGGTCCCTCCTGAGTCCAGTCTTAAAGAACAACCAAGTGGGATCTGTATCACCCAAAGGTCCTGGACCTGAGGTTAAATTCCCAGATCATACACTTTCTGAAGGCATTGGATGCCTGGCATGCAAGTTGCCAGGACCCTGGAAATTTTGTCTTAATCTAGGATATAAAGAAACTCAGCTTTATGAGGACCACTGCTGAGTTTCTACATTTGTTGATTGTGTTTGTTGATCGTGTACCCCACCACAGAGCTTCCTAGGATAGCATTTCATGGTTCTTGCAAGATACAGTCTTTGTTCATAGATTGTTGGATAAGGACCAGTGTTTTAATATTCCTGGGTTAGTATCCACTTTCTTTGCTGAGAATCATTTCTTAAAAAGTTATGCTTGAAGGATCGTCTCCCAGTTTCCAATTTGATATTGTGTTTCTTGTCTAAAAATGTTATCATTTTTGCATTGTCCTGATTCTAAAAAATACTTTTTTAGCAGTTTTCCAAGACGGAGTGTATATACTGCATCATCTTGCCTCTACGATCAGCTACGTTGATTATATTTTAACTGCACATTTCAAATTAATTACATATCAAGTCATTCTTCCTCTTCATTTAAGGACTCATAAACTGGAGTGGGAAGGGGCTGAAAGGGTCGTCCTCTGGTTTACTGCTCAATTTTTAAAGAAGGAAGGAAATCACACAAGCTATAAGCTTTATTTTTTTTTAAAGATTTTATTTATTTTTTTGACAGAGAGAGACACAGAGAGAGAGGGAACATAGCAGGGGAATGGGAGAGGAAGAAGCAGGCTCCCAGAGGAGGAGCCCGATGTGGGACTCGATCTTAGAACACCGGGATCACACCCTGAGCCGAAGGCAGACGCTTAACGACTGCACTACCCAGGCGCCCCATGCTATAAGCTTTAATGCCCTTTCCCTTTCTTTTAAAAACATGCCATTTGTTAGATTTATTTTGAAGAGTAAAGTAATACTTGCTTATTTTTTATTGGAAAATAAGTGAACTAGTTTTTAAAAAGTCATCCAAAGAGTATTTGCTATGAATGCCTACATGCATTTTTCCCCCAGACACTCATTTTTCACTGTATGTATATTTTTACATGCTTTAAATAAAAGTATATATTTCATTTACATCTTGGTTATTTTTCCACTTAGCTATATATCATTGCTTCTTTTTCTTAACATGCCACTGCTTCTAAAGGTGTCTCCCATTCTTTCCCAAGTGGTGAGGAAAGTGAATGGTTTTAGGAGGCAGTTTCTAGATTTTAAGTTGCCTGCAAATTTACTTTTCATTTTCATATACACAGTCACATACAGGTTTGTCTGGGGCAGTAGGGAGTAAAGTGCAGTGGCTATAATGAAATGTAAAGTTAGACTTACATTCCTAAATGATGTAGGTGAACGCTGGGCTGGAACTTTCTAGACCAACATGGTCATTAATGTGCTCTGTAACTATGTCACCTGCAAGAAGAGAAAAGAATATAGGAATCCCTCCTGGGAATGGCCCAGCCATGCAGGATCAGATGACAGATGTCACAGATAAGTGTCAACACAAGCATTGTTTAAAATGTTAACAATGGGGCGCCTGGGTGGCTCAGTGGGTTAAGCATTTGACTTGGTTTTGGTTCAGGTCGTGATCTCAGGGTCGTGGAACTGAGCCCTGCATGGGGTCTCTGATCAGTGCAGAGCCTGCTTGTCCCTTTCCCACCCCCTCTATTCCTCCCCCTACTCATGAGTGCTCTCTCAAATAAATAAAGATAAAATCTTTAAAAAAAAGAATATATTTAAAGATGTGGGGAAATGTTCATCATATATTAAGAGAAAAAAAGGAAGGTTATTCAGGAGCACGTATACGCTAACGTTTATTTAGTAAAATAAACACATAGAGCTCTATACGGCATGCACACACATGTGTGTGCATGTGTGTTTGCCCACATAGATGATTCCAAGAGCATATATGCCAAGATGTTGGTTCTCTCTGGATAGTAAGATAACGGATGATTTTTTTTTTAAAGATTTTATTTATTTATTCGACAGAGATAGAGACAGCCAGCGAGAGAGGGAACACAGCAGGGGGAGTGGGAGAAGAAGAAGCAGGCTCATAGCAGAGGAGTCTGATGTGGGGCTCGATCCCATAACGCTGGGATCACGCCCTGAGCCGAAGGCAGACGCTTAACCGCTATGCCACCCAGGCGCCCCATGGATGATTTTTATTTTCCTCTTTGAGATCTCTATTTTAGAAATATTCAAGTTTTACAAAAAGAAGAAGCAAAAAGGTTGGTTGGGTAGCTGGTTGAATGGTGTTATCAGTCAGGGTTCCCCAGAGAAGCAGAACCAATGGGGTAAATAAAGACATCTATAGAGAGACATATCAGGAAAGACTGCCTCACATGACTATGAGGCCGTGGGGCCTCACCATCTGTAGGCTGGAGGCCCAGGAAAGTTGATGGTGCAGTTCCAGTCTGAGCCCAAAGACCTGAGAAGCCGGTGAGCCTATGTGTGAGGGCAGGAGGAGACAGATGTCCCAGCTCAAGCAGAGAGAACAAAATGAAAAGTCAGTATGAAAGGGGAGTCGGGCACAGGAAGGGCACAGGAACCTTCTTGTTCTCTTCAGGCTTCCAGTGGATGGGGTGGGGAGTGATCTTCTTCACTCAGTCTACCAATTCAAATGCTAATCTCTTCCAGAAACATCCTCACAGACATATCCAGAAATCATGTTTTACCAACTCCGGACATCCCTTAGCCCAGTCAACTTGACACATAAAATTAACCATCACAAATGGTATCCTACATCCTAAAGCCTGAGATGAGAGGGAAAGAATATCCATATTGTCATAAAGAGGGTGCTGTGGGAAGCAGATGTAAATACCAGCTTTTTAAAAGCCAGATCTCAAGGTCTCATCCTAGATTTATCCTGCAAAACACTCACCAGGGGTTCTTAGTTTAAAGTACAGTGTTGGGGGGCATATCCTCAATCCCTTCATCAGAAAAATCACTGAAGGGCCTTAGCTTTTTTATAAAACCTCAGAGCAATCAGGTCTGTCTCCTAAAGTGAAGTCTTGAAATGCCACCCCACCCCTCCGGCAGCATCAGAAATCTCATATTTCTAGAATGGATTTTTTTTTTTCCAGTGAACAGGAAGACGGGAATGGGAGAGGAGAGAAAAAAAGAACATATTGGAGATAAACTCAAAGTTTTACCACTTTATGCTCAGATGCTTGCCTCCAGGTCCTCCCCTCCCCAAATCCTCTTGACCTTGGTGGCCCGACTCCCCTTTCATACTGGCTTTTCACACTGGTGTGTTAGTAAGACAGGAGATGTATTTCTTTCATAACTTTTAAATCCATACTGTTATTCAAGTAATAGATGATCTTTGCAGGAAGGTTAGAAAAATAACACACTTAGAGAAATGACAAAGGAAGAGAGGAAACTAAAGATCACATACAAATCTGTTCCCCATCCTCTAAGCACTTCTTGAATTGAAATCATTCTCTAGGCACTGACATAACGCTAGGGGCTGTTCTTTCTCTTGCAACAGCTTCCGTAGGCTAGGTCAATATAGATTTCATCAAGCTAAGTCAGAGCTTGATGAAACATCTGCTGGAGGATGCCTTTGTCTGCTGAGTCTAACCTGCATTGCAGACATCTCTTTCTGGCTCTGACATCGGGGTTGAAAGAAGAACCAGGGTGTCAAAGCAGAGCCCAGCTTTTCCTAAGAAAGGCAGTTGGATATCTGCATGCTACACGGCCCGTTAAGTAAAGAGACAGACTCTGCCCCCCCCATCCTGCTCTCCCCCAACGCACATGGTTCTGTATCACCGTGTGGCTGATGAACTGGCAGGACAGCTCCGGGATATCTCCCCAGCCGACTCGGCCCATCTGACTGACTGGCTAATCGGAAATCCTCTTTTACTACTGGCCGTAGTGATGACTCTTTACTGAGGGCCCGCGGCGTGCTGACCCCCGGGCTGAGCATTTGAGTTTGCCAGATCAGGGAACACTTAACAAACTCTCTGTGAAGTAGCACAACTATCCCTGTCTTTTTTTTTTTTTTAAGATTTTATATATTTATTTGAGAATTTGAGAGAGAGCGAGAGCCTGAGCGGGGGGTGGGGGGACAGGGGGAGAGAATCTCAGGCAGACTCTGCACTCACTGCAGAGCCTGACATGGAGCTGGGTCTCCCAACCCTGAGATCATGACCTGAGCTGGAATGAAGAATGCCCAACTGACTGAGCCACCCAGGCCCTCCTTACAATCCCTGTTTCGTAGATGGGAAACCTGAAACTCAGAGGAGTTAATCTAATGGCTCAAAGGTCACAGGGCTGCAACGTGCTGGAACCAAGATTCAAACCCAGTCTGTCTCACTCTACACGCATTCTCTTAACCGATCTAGTTCGCAGCCTCTCTCTAGTAAATGGACTCACTTTCTAAGGCCGGGGGGCATGTTCATGACTCTAACGGTCCGAGTACAGAGGATGAAGTGTCAGCCACTTAAACCCTACCTCCTAAAATATTCCACCTTGAGACCTAAAATCCATTGCTGTGAGGTCAATAACTGCTGTATGGTTGAGTACAGGTGACTTTTGAATTTTTCTACTTGGTAAGACAGCTCTTGACTCCCAGAAGCTCGTCTACCTTGTGGAATATGAACTAAAAGAACTTCTTTTGGGGATCGATACAATGTATCTTTGACTCCATACTTTTCTTTTCATCCTTTCCTTGTGTCTCAGATGAATTGTGTGTGACAAGGATACCAGTTTCTCAGGCTTCCACCATCTTCTTAGAGTTGGAGAGGCAGCCGGAGGTGGTGAGAGGACCCTTACTTGCTAGGTTAATCCTGGTTTCTCTTTCCTTGGAGGGAATCTGGGTAATGTGAGACTAGATCAGTACAAAGAGTCTAGGAGGCCTTATAGATTTAAAATAAAGAGAAGAGGCTTGGAGTAGAAGAGGAACACAACAGAAACCTTGGAGTGACTGCCATTTTTAAGACGCTAAGAATAAGAAAACAATTAACATTCTGAAAATGACTCTTTTGGCATTTTGGTGACACATAAAACAATACTTTAAATTGCTATCTAACGTTTGGATGCTGGGGCGCCTGGAGGGCTCACTCAGTTAAGCTTCTGATTCTTAATTTTGGTTTAGGCCATGATCACAGGGTCGTGAGACTCAGCCCTGTGTCGGGCTCTGCATTCAACTCAAGTCGGCTTGAGGTTCTCTCTCTCCTCTCCCTTTGCCCCTCCCCCCACTCTCTAAATAAATAAATAAATAAATAAATAAATAAATAAATAAAATCTTTAAAAATTAAAAAAATAAAGTTTGGGTGCTAAATGGATATTTCTTTGAATGCACAAACTTGTTAAGAAAGAGTTACAAAGTAGTAGAATGCCACTCAAGTTTGGTCTTCTTCCCCTGAAAATGAATCCTCACGCCTGCGTTATCGATCTCAGCCTGTCCCGACTACCACAGGCTCTTACTCTTTTCCTTATGTCTTTCTGTATTCCACAGTCTTTCATCTTCTGTCTACCAGGTCCTTCCTTCTGCTGCCCTGCCTTGCAGGCAGAAGCTGCCAGGCTCTGAGGCTCCCCTGACTGCCCATCTATGTCTTGCCTTCCGTTGGGATAACAGGTCCGTGGTTGGCATCCCAGTCCTGCCCCAACACTCACTGATTCCGTGGGACCTGGTGTATGTGCCCACTCCTCTTCCGGAAGCATATCCCCCTTCTGCTGCCCAGCACACGTGGACATCCATTGAGCCTCAGTCTTTGGTGCTCAGGCCTTTCCCATTCACTGTCCTTGAGGCTTTCATCCATCTTCTGGGTTGTACTTCTCACTCCTCAGCAGAGGACCCCCAACTCGCCATCTCAAGGTTACTTTCGTGGGATTACTAGGTCGTCGTTTCCATCTGGCTCTTCATCATCTTACTCCAGCCTCCATTATTGCTTGACTCGGAAACCTTCGTGCACCCCTTCCCATGCTAGACACAGGGCACATGCTTTCTAGACGTGATTCCATGTACTCTTCCTAAGAGTTGTACTGTATTGACTAGGCATTTGGGGCCTGGGAGAATTAATCGACTTGGCTTTGAAGTCCAATCTGTCCAGCTCCAAGTAGCCCCATTCTCTGTGCTCAATGCCTCTGCCACCTAATAATCCACTTCCACAAATTCACTTAGCCCTTTACCATATGTAACAGATGCCCATGTGTTTCCAGGTGGCATCCGAGTCCCACTTTTACTCTGACCTTTATTGTCCCATGGTTTGCAGATTTCCAGTCTTGTCCCCATTCCCTTCCGTGTACCATTTCTAGAAACACAAGCCTTCATCCTTTGCCCTAACACACGGCCTTCCTTTCACAAGATTGTGAAGAGAATCAATTGGCACAATGCCCAGGAAAGTACGTACAATCAGTGAAGGCAAAATTTAATCACACTAGCTGGTGGCGAGCTCATGGCATTTCCCGGCTGTAACAGAACAGCTGCATGTCGTCCTCAGTGACCTTGACAACTTACCACCACCTTCTAAGACTTCCGTTTCCTCTTCTGTGAAGTAAGGAGGTTGGACCAGCTGATATCCGTGGTACCTTCTGATTCTAAACCTTGAAGACTCTCCTTGTTCAGAACGCGTTCTAGCTCCCACCTCAAAGTGACAGGTTTTTCTGATTAAAAAAAACCCATTAAGTCAGAGAAAGGCAATATCAGCAAGCTTTTAGAATTTCCCCCTTCTCTCTCCAGAGGAGGGAGGGGGTGTTTCCTTGTGTTTATTTGAGCCTCTCAAAACATAAGTCATGCAATATGACTGTGACCCATGAGGGCAAAGTGTGACATTTAATCAGAGAAACTGAATAAATCATTGTGTGCCATGACATACTCATGATTATTTTGTCCCTTGGAGTGCAAAGAATCCTGTAGTTTCTAAGAGACTAGTAGGAAACCATGGGGTTTCATCCATGGTTTATTTTGTACTTATGCTCAAATGGCAGATAAGTACTATGGGCTGAATTCAGTCCCCCTCCTCCCCCAAATTTCACATATTGACAGTCTAACTGCCCATGTGACTGTATTTGGAGACAGGACTTCCAGGATGTAACTGAGGTTAAATAATGTCATGAGGTTGGGGTCCTAATCCTATAGGGTTGGTGGCCTTATAAGAAGAGGAGGAGATGGGGCACCAGGCTGGCTCAGTGGGTAGAGGGTGTGACTCTTAATCTCAAGGTTGTGGGTCCAAGCCCCACACTGGGTATAGAGATTACTTAAAAGTAAAATAAAATGTGGGGATCCTCAGTGGCTCAGTCAGTTAAGCGTTGGACTCCTGGTTTCGGCTCAGGTCATGATCTCGGGGGGGGTCAGATCGAGTCCCACATCAGGGTCTGCACTTAGTAGGGAGTCTGCCTGAGATTCTCTCTGTCTCCCTCTGCCCCTCCCCCTGCTGGCATGCTCTCTCTCTCTCTCTCTAAAATCAATAAATAAACTTAAAAAAAAAAGTTAAATAAAATCTTAAAAAAAAACAAAAGAGTATGAGAGAGTTCTCCCCCTGCCCCACCCACCTGAGGACAGGGCAAGAAGGGGAACATCCGAAAGCCAGGAGGAGAGTTCCCAATAGGAAAGCAATCAGCCAGCCCCTTGACTGTGACTTCTGGTCTCCAGAGCTGGGAGAAGAAATCCCTGTCCCTTAAAGCCCGCAGTCTGTGGCATGGTGCGAAGTCAGCCTGAGCAAGCTCACACGTAGTGTTACCTGCATTAGGAGACTGAGTTTGAAGCCCGGCAGCACATGCCCCAATATTTATTTACAGATATGCTATTTTTACTATTTGTCCTTGGAAAAGGTCATGTCTTTGCTTACAGAGCCACAAATTTAAGAACTGTATTTTCAAATAGTATTATTCATTCCAGTAAAAACTTTAGTGGGCACTTTCTTTGCCCGATACACAGAAGATAGCTTTTTTCTCTGCTGACCAAAGGGATTTTAAATTTAAAGAACCAATATCATGCCATCTCGTGTGTTTGCACTTTCCCTTTCAAAGGGATGCCACTCGGACCTACTGAAGAGCTGTTCAATACCAGTTAAAGCCTACCGTGGAAGGATTTCTATCGCACGGGAGCAGTCCCAGGGGAGATGAGACTGTTATAGGATATGTTTTGACAGTGAAGGTCAGATGTTTCTATCATTTCCCCTTCTCCTCCCCCCTCTCTCCTTCCCTATACACACTTCATATCTGTAAACAACCCTGCAAAAAAAAAAAAAGGGTCTTTAGAAAAAATCTAACAATATCCCAAACACTATTAATACTTTTTTAAGTAAGCTCCATGCCCAACGTGGGGCTCAAACTCACAACCCTGAGATCAAGAGTCACACACTCTCCCCACTGAGCCAGCCAGGCGCCCCTGTTAATATTTGAATTGCATTTGCCAGCATCTCATGGGCCTAAATCCAAGGGATCAAATCATATCAGCTGAAGACAGAATTTACATTTTCATCACATATCTGCCTGGGTGTTGAAATGTTTAATAGCAGTAAGTCTTCTATCTACAAAGCACACGCGAGTTTGCAAAATGCTTGTGTATTCATTAACTTCTTGACAACCTCAAGAGCTATCTGGAGCCATCATTCCTGTGTTTCCAGGAGAAAACTAGGCTCAGGAAGATGGGTGGGAGGAGAGGACACAGTTCTGGGAATTCTGAAGCCTCATCCAGTGTTCTGGCTACGGGAACACAGCGGACATAAAGTAACCCGAGCCTAGGGTACGAACAGGAAGGGAGCACTACAGTAAATCTCACAAATGGAAAAAGTCAAATGTGCCTGCCATTTCTGTTTCTGGAGCACTTCCTGCTTTCAGTGACACGGACTAGTCGCCATAGTTACGATGAAACTCCTCAAATGAAGAATAGGTCATTTAGAACTTACTAGTTCGGTAATAGCCAAGACCAGTCGTTTGCAAGCTTTAGGGCTTCCGGACTTCTTGACACTCTTCAAATGATCTTAAAAACTATCGAGGACTCCAGAGAGCTTTTGTTTACATGACTTCTTACTACCCCTTTTGTATCACATTAGAACATAAAATTTAAAGATTTTAAATATCTTATCAATTTGTTAAAAAATAAACAACTGATCACATGTGAAACGAACTATCTCATTTTCACTACAACATAACTATATTTTCCCAAACAAAACCAAAATCGGTGAGAAATCTGGCATGTTGCATAAGTCTGGAAATCTCTTTCACATCTGGCTTCAGAGATCTGGCTCCCTTCTGCTGCCTGGGTCTGTGTTCTAGCTATGGCGACATCATACGTGTAGCTCCGGAAAATTCCATCGCAAACCCATGAGAGAAAGAGAGTGAAAAAGTCAAATGATGTATTCATGTGTTTATGAAAATCATTTTGATCTTGAAATCCGTCTGAGAGGATTTCCAGGGTCCCTGAGCCATACTTTGAGAACTATTGGAATGAACAACAACAAACCCCTAATTTTAAGAACACATGTTTTTAAGGTACAAGCTTTTAAACACATAATCTCTGAGATGAATATCCCTTCCAGTGCAATCAACTAGGTATTAGAGTTCATGTCTTTCCCTTGACTTTAACGGTAATCCAGAGCCAGGAAATTCTATACAAAGAACAAGGACTCCGGTCCATCTAGACTCAGCAAGGACCCCGGGTGAGGGCGGTTATTACCCCAGGGACTATCACTTTCTGTGCAAACACCACACAATTACAGAAGTGCAAAATGTAATTTTGGCCTCCTGACTTACGTAAATTCAACCCTGCATGCTTCATCTTTGTACTGTGAGTGCCGACAAATAAGATTCTCCTAGGAGGTCAACAGATGTGGCGACTAGAGACCGTTCCAAACTCTTGGACTTCTGGGGCCCCAAAGAGAGGGCAGACCTCCATAGGGCGGCCAATCGGAGGCAAAAGGGGCCTCTTTGTCTTGAACACCAACACCCTGTGGTTCTAACACCTTCTCAGATCCGTCTGTGATGTCGTGGGACAGGAAGAGGTCTGAGTGTTGGCTCCATGTTACTCCTCCAACGAGAAAGATATTCAGTGTTTTGCCACACGTCACAATTGGGAAACAGCCAAACGCAGCATAACTTAATAAAGCAATTTAGACGGCACCTGGGTGGCTCAGTCAGTTAAGTGTCTGCCTTCTGCTCAGGTCATGATCCCAGGGTCCTGGGATTGAGCCCCACGTGGAGCCCCACATAGAGCCCCCCATCGAGCCCACAGGGAGCCCCGTATTGGGCTCCCTGCTCAGCGGGGAGTCTGCTTCTCCCTCTGCCCCTTGCCCCACTCTCGTGCTCCCTCTCACTCTCTCTCGGTCTTTCAAATAAATAACATCTTAAAAAAATAAAGTAAAGCAATTTAGAATGCACTGTCTTGTTTCTATATATGCCATCAACTGAGCAAATGACAGAAGAATCATAATCCCTTAATTCATCATTCTTTGTGAAACAGCGTGATCCCCCTCCCTTCCTCCCTTCTTTCTGCCTTTGTTCTTACCTCAAATATCGATTATGTACCCATTATGAATGAGGCACTGTGATAAACAGAACCTCATATTTTTCTGGCTACCAATTCTGTTTATTTGTAATTATTAAATATTCTTTTTTCCTAAATAAGAGGAAGGCTTGCCCATTATTGGACATTAAAATTATAGTAAAGTGCAAAGAAAGCAAGTATAATTGCCCATAGCTAATCTCTAGGGGTAATTTTAATAAATTCTAGATTTTTTCCCTGTGGTTCCACCTAGTTGAGATTACATGTGGACGCCATTTTGTATCCCGATTTGCTTACCACTGAATCAGGAGCACCTTCAATGTTATATAAAGCTCCCCATAAACCTAACTTTAACGCCGAAAGTTGATGGCAAGTATCTCAATGGAGAAATCTTATTTCCCAATTCAGATTTCCTTAGCATCAACTCCTTCCTGGAGGTGGAATTACTTGCAGGGAAGGCTACATTTCCCAGCTTCTGTTAACATACTGACAAATTCCTTTCCCTGGCAGGGTCTCAAAGTGACACCACCAGACGAGGGGCTCATTCCATTGCACCCTCACCGGTATTGAGGGCAATGTTTGTTTACGCACCATCTTTGCTAGTACGATGAGTAAGGGGAAAAAAGCCTACCTTTAAAAAAAAAATTGCACATTGGATTCATAGGAAAATAAAATCTTTAAAAGTGCAAGTAAAGGAGCCCTTGGATGGTTCAGTGGGTTCAGTATCTGACTTCCACTCCGGCTGGTCGTGATCTTGATATCACGGTCGGGAATTGTCCTCATTCAGTGGGGCGGTGGGGGGTGAGGTCTCCT
Source organism: Ailuropoda melanoleuca (assembly GCF_002007445.2). Classification (NCBI taxonomy): domain Eukaryota; kingdom Metazoa; phylum Chordata; class Mammalia; order Carnivora; family Ursidae; genus Ailuropoda; species Ailuropoda melanoleuca. Next base: position 52,761,032 of record NC_048223.1, read on the forward strand.
TGTCCCTCTCCCTCTGCCCCTCCCCTGGCTTATGTCCGCTCTATCTCTAAATAAATAAATAAAATCTTTTTTAAAAATTGCAGGTAAAATTAGAGAACACTTTAAAATTCCAAGATAAAAGTTGAATAAAAACACTTGTGCCCACTTTTCATTAATTCAATTAATGAAAGGGAGGCAGAGCTCGGTCATCCTAAAAGTCCTGGAACAGAGTTTTGGTGGCAAACACGGAAACCAGTTCTGATTACTTAATCAGAAGAGAGATGTCTCAGAAGGCCAGTAGGTAGCAAATCAAAAGAGACAGGAAGGCTGGAGAATCAGGCTCACCAAACAGGCACAGCTGCTTGGTAGTTGGAATCAGAACACGTCACACAGTCCACATAGGACACCACTTGGAATTGCCACGTCCCGACACCACTTGGAATTGCCACTGGACGTGTCCAACTGTCCCCTCTAGCACTGCTGTCACTTCATAAACATTATGTCTAAAACGTCTTCCATTTGAGTCATAGACTCTGGATTCAAATCTCTGATGGGCTGAACGTAGGTCACACGATGGTGCCTGGGATGCTAGGGGGTGGGGACAGTGAGCATTAGGCCATTTTGGCTTTTATGAGAGTATGGATTCTAGGTTGCAAGACCTTGATCAAAGACCACTATAAATATTTATGTAAAATTCTTTGTTTAATAATATATTTTAGAAATCTGGTTAATCTTAATTACAGCTGAATGTTTAGATTGTGCAGTAGGTCATGAGATTATCTAGTCCAGAACTGCAAACTCAAATGTCTATTCTATCTTCCAATGTCAGTGGGGTGGGACATACGGGAGTGGTGGGGACTGTGGAAAACTGAAGAGAATCATGGGTCAGGGGGACACCTCTGACTTGGCTTCAGCTGACGGTGGCTAGAACCCAACACGAACCAAACGTTGACAATTCTTTCAGCTTTTCAGAACATGCCCAAAGTCTGTTTTTGTGAAATTTCCTGATTTTAAAATTTGCAACTAAACTCAAAATGAGAAAAACAATGACACCATGGCTTTTCAAACGTCAGGGCTGCAGGCCGCCTCCAAGAGTGGAAGCTTTTCATTTGAAAAACCAAAACAGGGAGATGAGGCCTAAGAAGGTGGACCATGCCTGAGGCCCAACAGCTTAGCTGGGGGTAGAGCCAGGGCTCCAAGCTTGGTCTCTCCAAGAAAAGCCAATGTTTCACTACCCATCTCTGCAATCACTTCTCTTGGAAATAACCTCCTCAAATTCGGGAAAAGTGGAACAGGGTCTGTGCTTCTTCCAGCAGCAGCAGTGTTTGTAAAATGTTTATAAATTCCTAGAATCTGCCAGGCCGACAGAAAGACCGTATAGTGACGTCAGGTCAGAATTTAAATCTTAACTTGTACTACTTTCTAAGTGGGTAACAAGGGGCTAATTACTTATCCGGGTCACAGTCATGGGAAACGTTAAGAGCACTTTTCATAAGGCTGTGGAGAGGATGAAATAAGATTTCATATTGAGAGTGCCTGGCACGGTGCCAGGACCATACTAAAAAACACTGCACGGGATAATAACACGATACCCAGCGGGAAGCTGTCTTGTTCTCTTACCTAGAGTGCGCGAAGCAGGGAGGGAAGAACGAGGACTAACGCGTTTCTCGGTGGGGGTGAGTTATGGATGAACCTCCGGGCGGAATTCTAACACGAGGATTAAGCGCAGTTTCCACGCACACCCCAGCCTTCCTGGGACTCCAGTGCGAGTTTACAGCCACGGCCAGCGGCATGGGGCGCGCGTACCCCGCCCGCAGCGTTCGGAGGCACTCTCTCCGGGAGACCTCGGTGAAGCGGATGGTGGAGCACACGCCAGTCCCAGGGGCTCCGGGCTGGGGAGGGGACGCGCGGCGTTTCAGAGGAGAAAGTGGCAGCGGGCGGTTTCACTGGCGCCCTAGGCCCGCCCGCCGGGGGACTCGCTGCCACCTGCGAGCTTTCTCTGCAGAACGCGGGAGCCATCGCGGCGGCGGAGGGGCGGGGGCAGGGGCGGAGGCGGCACCCAGGGGCCGGGGCCGGGGAGGCCGGGACCATCGCAGCGACAATTTCTTCTCCGGCGGCGGCGGGGACGGCTTCAGGCTCGGATCGGCCGGCCTGCGCGTGGGTTCTCCAGGGACCTGCCGGGCGCGGGTTCTGGGGAGCGCGCCGCGGAGGGGCGGACGGGGACGAGGACGAGGTCGAGGGCGAGGAGGAGAGCCGGACGCGGGCCGGCGCGAGCGGACGGAGCAGAGCCCCCGCGCTGCGCGGCGGGGAAGCGGCGCGCACGGCCGTGGCCGGCGAGCGGGCGCTCCTCGCCGGGGGGGCCGCATCACCCGGCTGCAGGGCCTTCTAGCAAAAGCCACCGCGGCCGGGGCTGCAGAGGCCAGACGGATGCCACGGCCACACGGCAGGCGCGGGGACAGCCGCCGCAGCCGCCGTCCCACGCGGGCTCCGGACACCGGGGCCGCTGGTGAGTGGACGCGCGCGTGCGTGAGTGTGAGCGCGCTCCGGCCCTGGCGAGGGGGCACGCCGGGGGCAGGTGCCCGCGGGCCCCTTTCCCGCCGGCCGCGTCCGGTCCCGGGCTTGCTCGGCGGGGAGAAAAGGCGCGCTGCCGGGGCTCGCTTCCTTCCTGCCGGTCCTGCGAGCGGCCGCCTCCGCCACGCCGCCGGTGCGCAGCCCCCGCCGGCCCCTAGGGGTTACTTTCACCTTGATGGGGAAGGCAGGAAGCGGTGGCTCCCGGTGGCGGGGCGGGACTCCGGCGGCGACCTATGCGCCTAGGCTTCCGATCCCCACTCGGGACGCAGCCTTGGGGTGGGTGCCGGCGTTCGGAAGGCCCCCTGCGCTGTTTGGGGGGCGCGCGGTGTGGGGACAGCAGCGCGAGGGGCGCGCCTTTCTAGATGGTGTTTACTTTTGTGCCTTCTCTGAGCGACTCTAAGACATGTCGCCTCACCTGAATCATTGTAGCCTTAACCAAAGAATGAGTCCATAAAGGAAGTGGAATGTCGCTGGGACATAATTTTCCAGAACTCTCCAAAACAACCCCCACTGCTGATCCAAGAGCCTAAGGTACTCTAATTACTGGGGGGAAAATAAGTTGTATAAGTCATAAGCTGTGTAGGAAACAGAACCTGATCAAGAGGATTGAAGAAATTCTTGTGTTTGGCTGGAGCGGGAGCAGGGGTGGTTTTCTGGAAATCCGTGTTTGATGTTAAGTGCAACAGACATCTTTCAAAGTAAGCTCCAGTGAGCACCATGCTTTCCAAACATCCTGCTAATCACTGAGAACAAAATGAAGGCCTAGGTTTTAGGGGTGTCCAGAATGATCGTGGCTCTCACTAGGGTGCAGATTTATGATCTCATGGTTCAAGGCCCTGTCAAGGTCAATATGGCAGATTTGTTCCAGCAGTTAAGTTACACCTGGATGTTTGATTTCCTGTTCCAAGATTGGAGTGGGGGGGTGGGGGCTACTTCTTCTATGGTGGCTTTACACAGAGATTAAGCCACTGTGTTCTGTTTCTTTCCAGGCCTTGTTTGGGTCGGCAATCTTGTATTTGTGGGATGGATGCTCAGCTAAACTTGTAAAGTGTGCTGGGCCAGAGCCTGGTAGCGGGCACTGTGTAGCCTCTTCTAAATATCTCTGCTTCTTTTTAATACAAGTTAGTGCCTTGGAGAAAGAGCCTCCTCTTGTTTACCATTTTCTCCATGACAGCATCTTCATTCAAAGACATGAGCTGTTACTGCAGTCTACCTAGAAAATGAGCCGGCTGCTTGTTTTCTGTCCAAGCATGGAGACAGCAAATAGTTTGCCCCTTGGGAGCCTGCTTTTGCATGTACTTCAGCTGTCATTTCTGTATGGTTCTTGGGAATTTTAAGAAGAAATGTGTTTTCTTATATTCTCTTGTGAAATAAGCACCATTTACACAATCAGGCAGAGACTCCTAGCCCGTTATTCATATTGCCAACTTCTGGGAGCCAGTTTCTTGCCTACTTTTGTGCCTTTTGGTAGGACCCAGTACCAGTGAGAGGCTTGGAGGAAGAAATGGCAGAATCATAGCCCCAGGGTATCTTCCACAGAGAGGTTTCTTCTGGAGAGGAGAATGACTCTGGGGTTGGCCCCTGAAATGACTGATAAAAATAGTTAGGGAATTGTTAATAACAACTACCTCTTTTTACTTTCAGCACGTAGGACTTAATACAGCTTAGCCAAATTCCTCCTTTAAGGACCCTTCCCAAGCCTACGGACAGCTACAACCCAGGAAGCGAGGTTGCCTTTTACAGGGGAAAAAAGCCTGGTAGTTCTTGCTTAAAATATGAGGGGGCAGGAGGAATGTGAGAGATGCCCAGGAAGCTGGGTACTTGGAAGAATACTTTTACCAACTGGACTACGTTTTAATCCACTGTGTTTATGATTGTGTCCAAGGCTAGCATTTTTTTCTCAACGCCGTGAGGGATTTGTAAATAACTTCATTTGAAACGATGAGAAATGACTCATGGTCATCCTTGAAAATATGTGAGTCACGTTTTGGTCCCTTAGGGCTAATGGATTACAGCTGCTTAATAAATATGTGTTACGTGAATAGCAATTCTACAATTTTTATCTTCCCAACTTAGCTCTATCAGCTCTTCTAGAATGGATTGTTATTAGCCATAACTTGGTTTGAATTACCAATCATTTCATCAGAATGAAGCCCAGTTGATACGTTCAACGAAGACTGACTTCCTCGACCAAAGGAACAGTAAGGATCCCTCCAACACAAAACAAAAACAAGCAGCAGGGTATTGGTACCTGTTGGCTTGCTCATCCCAGCTCTCTGAACATGTGACTGGTCCAATTGGACATGTGAATGGACATTCAGAATTCCTGAGTTGACATCAGAATGTTCAACTCAGGAATAATCTGGATGTAGCTACATCTGGATGTGGCTTTTGTCAGAAATGATTTGCATCTCTAAGCAAATCAGGTGAACTTCTGGTACATTCCTGTATCTCATCATGCTAAGTAGAAGAGCCAGTTAAACAGTTGGCAAATTGCTAAGTCTTCAAAGCACATGTTGTTCGAGTTTTTAAATTTTAAATTAAATCCGTGTTATGTTTGTCCTTTGATGTGATTGCCTCAGAGATATTAATTCAGACTGCTGGTTACTTAGTAACTTAGATTTATTAAAAGCAGTCCCTGGATATAAGTACAAATAATTCATATGTTTTGATTTGCTCTAGTTAGCCTCTCAAGTTACTCTTGGAAGTGGGAGCATTCTCTGATCTTGAATATTAAGGGTATTACACCTTTCTTTTTCTTTTCTTTTCTTTTTTTTTTTTTTAAATAGTGTGACTTTCCATCCCCAATCATTAGAAGTTTACCCTGTGGTTCTTGATCTAGTTTCAGGGTGCAAGATTAGAAAACTGTCTGAAATTTACCTGGATATTAACATTAGGGTGCATATTAATAATGCACATCTTCTCTTTGATATCCTTCCTTTTACATCTTTCAATCAAGCTTATTTCATTCTGAACAAAAGTCAGACTTGTAAAATTTTTTTCTATTGGGCTGTGTTCAAAATAAATACATAAAATAAAACATTGCTTATCACTGTTTTGAACACTGCTGTTCTCTGTGTAATGAAGCATGACCATTCTTACTAAGGATTTGCTTCATACGTAGGCACTTGAGCACTTGAACCTGAGGTAAACGCATGTTCCTTCCATGTCTTATTAAGGTCCTTGAAAGCCAGGGTGTGGAATTTTGACTAGACGAGGTGGCCAGTTCAAGGTAGGTTCCTTGAAAGGAATAAGTGACAACAGCGTCCTTTTAGAAGAGTATTTGGCACTTGAGTGGATTCATCGAAGAAGGGAATTGGGGTGGAATCTAGTGGCAGATAATGACAGCCTGACGAGGTTGCATCCCAGTGACACTGAATGGAGAAGGGAGAATGTCAGGCAGTCAGACCGATGTCATGTGGAAGAGGAACAGTGCACCTGACCTCATTGACCATGACCGGCTCACCTGTTCCCCATCCAGTTGATCACAGCATCCTTTCCTGCTGAGCCCTGGTGTAACCTCAGAATCTTGTAAACACTTGGCAGATATTTATTAATAAATATTAGTTACTTTGTACAGTGCCAGGCACTGTACAAAACCTTAACTCATGTCATCTCAAGGATGGTGAAGTGATTAGAAACATGGATTTTTTTTTTTTTTGTCATTGATTAGCTGTGTGTCATTGGGTAAGTTACTAACGTCTCTGAGTTTTGGTTTCTTCATTTTTCCATTGGGATATTCATATCGGTCTCATAAGATTTGGAGCAGGGTTAAATGAATAAACAGGTGGAAATGAAAAGTGTTTAGAAGTTTCTGGCACGATGTTAAGTGCTGAATGTGTTATTATTAATTCACAGAACAACCTTATGCAATAGGTATCATTTTGCAGATTAAAACATTGAGTAGAGAGAGGCTCAGGGTCATAGCTGGGAGTGAAACACAGACAATGACTCCAGTGCTTTCCTAGCGTGTGTACATGCCTGTCTGCTGTACTGCATGCGCGGGGCTCCGAATGCTGCCTGGGGCAGGACACGTGGGCACCGGTCCCATGGAGAGTCAGGGTTCCAGTCATTTCCACTGTGGAATTGGCCATCTCCAATATAGAGTGAATACCCAGATTATCATACAAAATTTTTGCTAGTTTTCCTTGATATTTTGGTCGTGTTTTTCATGAAGTTCTTCGTTAAGAAGCACTCCAATTTGTATTTTCACATGTGTTTGAAAAACAGGCTGTTTTTTGTTTCTGGCAGGTGACATATGCAGTGCATATCTATTTGTTACATCTTATGCTCAGTGATTCTTTGCTAAAGGCAGAGAGGCTATGTCTCCCTAATGAATGCACAATATTATAATGTATCCATTATATTTATATAATATAATATGGTGTATTTGTATAACAGGATATATACGGTTTATACAATGTATATAGTATATATATATTGTATGACATGTATTATATACATCTCTATACATTATATAATATATGCTTTATCATTCACTATGTTAGGGAGACACAGTAATTGTAAGGAGTCACTGGGTATGAAGAGAGATATTACTAATGAGTATGTGTATCTTGTATTATTGGGCAGATATCAGTATTCTGGAAAACACCATCCACCATTCCACCATCTATGCGACCCACCTCTCTCTACACCCCCAGAGTCTCCTATGTCTTCCACTCCTCAGCCATGGTGGAGTTAATGATGACATTTCATAGCCATTGTTATTCGGGAGGGCGCCTGGGGGGCTCAGTCGGTTAAGTGATTTTGGCTCAGGTCATGACCTCGGGGTCCTGGGATCAAGCCCCACGTCAGGCTCCCTGCTCAGCACAGAGTCTGCTTGAGATTCTCTCTGCTCTTCCCCCTCACTTGCTGGCGCTCTCTCTGTCTCGAAGATAAATTAATAAATCATAGGGCTCCTGGTGGCTCAGTCGGTTTCGCATCTGCCTTCAGCTCAGGTCATGATCCCAGGGTCCTGGGGTCAAGCCCCGCATTGGGCTTCCTGCTCATCGGGGAGTCTGCTTCTCCCTCTCCCTTTGCCTCCTCCCTGCTCATGCTCTCTCTCTCTCGCACTCTTTCTCAAATAAATGAATAAAATCTTTAAAAATAAATAAATCTTTAAAACAGTAACCATTTTTATTCAGAATATTTTATAGAATAACAGCAAAATAATTTTAGCTATTTTTGACTTGTTCAAGTAATTATGTTTAATTATAAGGGGCCACATTTTAATTATAGGTGGGAAGACTGCCAGAGCAACAAAGAGTAAAAAATCCATAATTCCGCCAGAAGTTCTTTAGGGTGGAATACGTCATCACAGATTTCGGTATTTTACCATTACATTAATTCTTGCAATTCTTTGGTCTTATAAATACCTTTCAGAAATCTGTAACTGGTATTGTGTTTTGGTTTTTTTTGTTTTTTGTTTTCCCTAAGGAGGCAAATCTTTCCTTGGTCTTGTAAAAAGTTAATGGCTACTGTTTAGTTGAGAAACATTTTTGAAACTCATCTTTAAAAAAATTGTCTTCGTCCTTTCATTTAATTTTTCATATCAATTATACATTATTATTTAAAGTTCAATTCCTTTTATTTTTTTAAAGATTGTATTTATTTACTTGACAGAGAGAGAGAGAGTGAACGGAAGAGAGCACAAGCAGGGGCAGGAGCAGGCAGAGGGAGAGCAGGGAGCCCAATGTGGGGCTCGATCCCAGGACCCTGGGATCATGACACTCTGATCCACCCAGGTGTCCCTAAAGTTCAATTCCTTTTAAAGGAACTGATTTTAAATGTTGGGAGTTTAAATCTGATTTAAAGGAAATAAAGATGGGCTTTCCCGCAGGTCCCCACCTGTGGCCGTAGTAAACCTGGACGGCTTCCTAGCCTGGATTGATCCCTGGAAGCCTGCCTGAGGGTTGGGAGGAGCCGGCTGGCACCCTCTTTGTTTCTCACCACACCTCCTGCCCTCCTGTTTCGAGCACCCCTCCGTGGGTGTGAATCTTGGGCCAAGCCGGCTCATCAGTCCCTCTTTCAGTAGCCTAGGGTTATCACCACCACCCCTAGGATGCCTAGCAAGTCAGGAGCTTGGGCGAGATGCCCTGTGGCCCCTGTTCCCCAGGGAGCGTAAGGGCACCTGAGAAAAATGGTTCCTAAATTAAAAAAAAAAAAACAAAAAACAAAAAATATAACCCTTATTAAGGATGAAAGAACTTGAGCTCCGGTGGATTTGGTGTTTTGTTTTTTAGACCTTTGCTCTACTTTCGTCTCGCTGGTTATCACAGTAAATGAACCAGAGAATCAACTCAGCCTCATACAAGAGATGACTGTTCAGGGACCATCAGGAATTATTCGTTTTGATTGTTTGACTTGATGACTCTCGTAATTTGGAAACAGGAGGCCAGTGATGACTCATTGTTAACCCTTCCTGGCCCGGAGTGACACTTGCCTGTCTGTTTTCCTTGGCAGGTGCTCAGAAAGCAAGTCCAGCGTGGGTCCCTTATGAGAGTGTAGCATTCTGAACGTCGGTGGCTGGGGCAACCACCAGCTGTGCCCTTTTAGTTAAAAAGCAGAAAGAAAGCCAGAATCAGTAATCGCAATTATGGTTCTTTTCAGCTCATCTAAGGACTGTGTGATTTTATTCACCGTTACTAGAACCATAGCTTTTAACACTGGAAATGTGCATTTCAACCATGAAGAAGAGATGTAGAGAGGCCTTTATGCCTGTGGGTTCTTGCTTCAGTCTTCTGATAGGTTGACTCGGGTTCTTTTTCCAGTCTGTTTTGTCCTTGAAGGGCTGGTTTATGAACTGTTCCACGAGATAAGTTTTCTTTCACGGAAACAAAAAGACATGACGGGTGGAACAAAATTAGAAGAGAGAGGCCTGAAATCAGTCCTTGTAAAAATGGGTCAGAGAAATGGCTCACTGAATGGCTCATGAGAGTACTTTAAGCAAAGAAAGCAAAACAAAAAAGATGAAAATCGCTTGGTATCATTAGTGGGTGTGGAACTTTGTTTTTCCCATTAATGGAAAATCTATGAGATGAAAATACAGGTTGAAAGCCATGCAGATGGCATCACGTTCTTAGGGCATAAAGGTTATTTTTCTGTTGCCAAGTATAACATTATTGAAAGACCTAGATTATTAACTGGAGTGATGCGTCTCATACTAGTCTCCAAAAACCAAAATGGCCTCCATACCACCAACTTGTAATTCAGTTAAGTTTGGATGGGGCCGAGGAGCCTTCATTTTAACAACCTTTGCAGAGGGTTGGTTCTGATGTGCAGTTGGTCAATAAACCACACTTTGAGAGAAAAGAAACCCATGGAGCTAGATCTGATTTTGTGTTCAGATCTGCGTTTTTATTTTTAAGTAATAACGTATACAGTAGGGCCGCCTTGGAGTTTTTTTAGTGGCACTGTATTCCATGTTTCATTTTCTTATTAATACCAGTTTTTGGATGCATGGAATCAGAAAACCCCAGGGTTGGTGGGAATGTTTAGACGGAACACCGCACATCCTGAATGGCATGTGTTGGGATGGAGCAGAGAGGGTTTGATCAAAGAGGGAAGTAGGGGGGAGACATCCACTGGGGAGCAGTGGAATACAAAGTCTCTTCGTGCCCAAGAAAAGGGGTCCGCAGATCTCTGGCACTAAAGGGCCTCCAAGGAAGGGTGTTTAGACCTCTTGTGGTAGGCACTAGGTTACCAGCGTGCCTTGTTTCGTGCCGGTCTTACCCGATGCAAACAAGTGTCACACATGCTTGTGACACAGCATCTGGCCCAGAAACAGAGGATTACGGAAGAGGTGGGCAAAGCCAACTGGTTTGTCCCCATGAAGGCAGAAGGGAGAAGGGGGAGGGGGGCACTTAGGGCCTTCAGTTTGGCAGAACTGGCACCAAAGGGTTTATGCAGCAGATTTCTCTGTGTTTCTGATGGTCTGTAGCCAGTTCCATGCTCTTTCCAGCAACTCCATGTGATGTGTGTTAACACTGAGGCCACGACCCAGCGGGGCCATCAGGCCAGAGCAGTGCCTCTGGATTTAGAGAGCCCCTGAGTAACCACTACGACTCCCTACCTTAAAAATATTGTGAAGGAAGAAGGGCAGAATTCAGCTCTGTTTGGACCAGAAGAACAGACTCAGGACTTTGCCAAAATTCACACGTCTGGAAGGTGGCAGGGCCAGGATTAAAACCAGGAGCTGCCCACTCAAAACTGATAGACGTCACGGAGGTATAATTTGTCTGGTTATGAAGTGATACCTGCTAGGAACAAACTGTACAGAAATGGACGAATGGAACGTGGAAGGCCTTCATCATCCCATCCGTGAGAGAACACCTGGGAAAAATTCAGTGTGTGTTGTTCCGACCTTTTTCTTGCAAATGCTGATATACGTTAACTGCATATGTATGAGTATCACAGGGATGGAGTCATACTTTCTATGTTACTGTACGACTGGCTTTTTCCCCAGTTCATCACGCTAGAACTTGGACTTCTTCCTGGTTCCGTGCGCGTAGATGTAAGTCCTTTCTTCTGGCTTCATCAACTAGAGATATTCTCTATTTTAAGTAACACCCTTTTGATGGCTATTTTTACTTCCTAAATTTTCATATTTTTAAACCATGCTGAGATGAGAGAGAAAGAGGGAGGGGTGTGTGTGTGTCTGTGTGTGTGCATGTGGTATATTATTTGGCTTAAGGGAAAATCTTAGAATTGCTTGCTCAACAGGAGTGTGTATTATTTTTAAAAATTGCTAATTTTTCTTCCAATCCTCATCAATGTTTAGTATGGTCAGTCATGAGGTTGTATCAATCAAATAAAAGAAGATGCCTTGTTCAAATTTGTAGTTTCTTAATTATTAGTGAAAGGAAGCATTTTTCCCATTACTTAGCTGTTTATATTTCTCTTGTGACTTGTTCATTCCGTTTGCTTGTTTTTATTCAACCCTATCTCTTTCTTATGTTTCTGCAAATGCTCCCTATGCTTTAGAAGCACGAGATGTTATAACTGGCAAGGGATGGAAACTCTTTTTGTTGTCATTTTCCTTTCTGAGGGATTTTTAAGGTACTAACTGGACATTAAAAGTAATGCTTTAAAATAATGTCAGACTTTAGTTTTATTTTTTATAAGATATTATTTATTTATTTGACAGAGCGAGAGCACAAGCAGGGGGAGGGGCAGGCAGAGGGAGAAGCAGGTTCCCCACAGAGCAAGGAGCCTGACGCGGGACTCGATCCCCGGACCTTGAGATATGACCTGAGCCGAAGGCAGATGCTTAACCTACTGAGCCACCCAGGTGTCCCAATAATGTCAGACTTTAAAAGTAAGTAAATGAGGGGTGCCTGGGTAGCGCAGTCATTAAGCGTCTGCCTTCGGCTCAGGGCGTGATCCCGGCGTTCTGGGATCGAGTCCCACGTCGGGCTTCTCGGCTGGGAGCCTGCTTCTTCCTCTCCCACTCCCCCTGCTTGTGTTCCCTCTCTCGCTGGCTGTCTCTCTGTCACATAAATAAATAAAATCTTTTTTAAAAAAATAAATAAATAAAAGTAAAGGACATGGGATTTCTGTATATCCTTTACCCCCCTTTCCCCAAACATGAGCAGCTTACATAGTCAACGATAGGTATCACACTCAGGAAGGTGGCCCTGTCACATCGTTGCTGTCTAACTCACACACCTCATTTGCATTTCCCCCGCGTCCTTCTGGACCAGAGTCCCCCGCAGGGTTGCGCCTGGCGTTCAGTTTTTTGTCTCTGTGTTCTCTTTTAATTTGAAAACCGTTCTTCAGTCTTTCTCTGTCTTTCATCATCAGACACTTTTTGAGAGCATAGCCAGTTTTATGGAAACTCCCTCCATTTGGGTGGGCCTGATGCTTCTTCATGAGCGTGTGTGTATGTGCGTGTGCACATGTGTGCGTGCGTGTGCAGTGGCAGATTGGCTGTGGACTCAGGGAGGCAGCAGACTTGGGGGGGAGCTATTTCCAGATTTCACCAGGTGTCGTGCAATTGATTAGATGTTGGTACCGTTCATCGGGGTGGGGGCAAGTTTCATCTGTGCCAGTCTGCCTTTCTGTCCACATCAGCATGGACAATATCTTTGCCTGCATTTGTCCCACACCTCAGTATGTCCCCTTAAATTCCAAGGTCTGTGTCTTCTCAGAATCTCCCCCAATAGCTATGTATCCTTCTCCAATCTTTTTACCACTTAGTCCCCATCTGGGCTACCTCACCCACAGTTGCCTTCCAGCCTAGGGGCCGGTTCCTCTCCTCTGTAACTTGATCCACTGCTGCTAGACTTTTTTTTCATTCGGCTATATTGAGGTGCAATTGGCAGAGACTACTTGAATTTAATAAAGATGTACTAAGTGCCTAGTTTGGGCAGGTGGCCTTATGGGGCAGAGTTGCGAGAAGCTGAATGTAATCAAGGAGATTCAGGGCCATTTCGCCTAGTGGTCAAAGGAAACTGTACCCTTGTCTTGCTCTTTACAAAGAACTAATTCCACACAGATCAAAGGTATTTATTCAGAAATATCCAACCGTAAAATTACTGGAAGAAAAGATGGGTGGACATGTTTTTAAAAGTTTTTTTGGATTCTATTAGCCAGGATCTTGTTGAGGATTTTGGCATCCATATTCATTAGGGAAATCGGTCTGTAATTCTCCTTTTTGATGGGGTCTTTGACTGGTTTGGGGATCAAGGTAATATTGGCCTCATAGAATGAGTTTGGTAGCTTTCTTTCTGTTTCTATTTTTTGAAATAGCTTTAGGAGAATAGGTATTATTTCCTCTTTGAATGTTTGGTAGAATTCCCCAGGAAAACCGTCTGGGCCTGGAGTTTTGTTATTTGGAAGGTTGTTTATCACTGACTCAATCTCTTCATAATTAATTGGCCTGTTTAAGAAATCAATTTCTTCCTGTTTCAGTCTTGGTAGTTTATAGGTTTCCAGGAAGGCCTCCATCTCTTCCAGATTGCTTAATTTATTGGCATATAGCTGTTGATAAAAGTTTCTAATAATCCTTCCNCTAATAATCCTTCCAATTTCATTGGTGTTGGTCGTGACCTCTCCTTTTTCATTCATAATTTTATTAATTTCGGTCCTTTCTGTTTTCTTTTGGATAAGTCTTGCCAGTGGTCTGTCAATTTTATTGNAACAAATAGTCCTTAAATTTGTATGGAACCAGAAAAGGCCCCGAATCTCCAAGGAACTGTTGAAAAGGAAAAACAAAGCTGGGGGCATCACAATGCCGGATTTCGAGCTGTACTACAAAGCTGTGATCACAAAGACAGCATGGTACTGGCACAAAAACAGACACATCGACCAATGGAACAGAATAGAGAACCCAGAAATGGACCCTCGGCTCTTTGGGCAACTAATCTTTGATAAAGCAGGAAAAAACATCCGGTGGAAAAAAGACAGTCTCTTCAATAAATGGTGCTGGGAAAATTGGACAGCTACATGCAAAAGAATGAAACTTGACCACTCTCTCACACCATACACAAAAATAAACTCCAAATGGATGAAAGACCTCAATGTGAGACAGGAATCCATCAAAATTCTAGAGGAGAACATAGGCAACAACTTCTATGACATCGGCCAGAGCAACCTTTTTCACGACACATCTCCAAAGGCAAGAGAAATAAAAGATAAAATGAACTTATGGGACTTTATCAGGATAAAGAGCTTCTGCACAGCCAAGGAAACAGTCAAAAAAACTAAGAGACAGCCCACGGAATGGGAGAATATATTTGCAAAGGACACCACAGATAAAGGACTGGTATCCAAGATCTACAAAGAACTTCTCAAACTCAATACACGAGAAACAAATAAACAAATCATAAAATGGGCAGAAGATATGAACAGACACTTTTCCAATGAAGACATACAAATGGCTAACAGACACATGAAAAAATGTTCAAAATCATTAGCCATCAGGGAAATTCAAATCAAAACCACACTGAGATACCACCTTACGCCAGTTAGAATGGCAAAGATAGACAAGGCAAGAAACAACAATTGTTGGAGAGGATGTGGAGAAAGGGGATCCCTCCTACATTGTTGGTGGGAATGCAAGTTGGTACAGCCACTCTGGAAAACAGTGTGGAGGTCCCTTAAAAAGTTAAAAATTGAACTACCCTATGACCCAGCCATTGCACTACTGGGTGTTTACCCCAAAGATACAGACGTAGTAAAGAGAAGGGCCATATGCACCCCAATGTTCATAGCTGCATTGTCCACAATAGCCAAATCATGGAAGGAGCCGAGATGCCCTTCAACAGATGACTGGATTAAGAAGCTGTGGTCCATATATACAATGGAATATTACTCAGCTATCAGAAAGAACGAATTCTCAACATTTGCTGCAACATGGACGGCACTGGAGGAGATAATGCTAAGTGAAATAAGTCAAGCAGAGAAAGACAATTATCATATGATTTCTCTCATCTATGGAACATAAGAACTAGGAAGATCAGTAGGGGAAGAAAGGGATAAAGAAAGGAGGGTAATCAGAAGGGGGAATGAAACATGAGAGACTATGGACTATGAGAAACAAACTGAGGGCTTCAGAGGGGAGGGGGTGGGGGAATGGGATAGACTGGTGATGGGTAGTAAGGAGGGCACGTATTGCATGGTGCACTGGGTGTTATACGCAACTAATTAATCATCGAACTTTACATTGGAAACCAGGGATGTACTGTATGGTGGCTAACATAATATAATAAAAAATCATTAAAAAAAAGTTTTTTGGGGGCGCCTGGGTGGCACAGCAGTTGGGCGTCTGCCTTCAGCTCGGGGCGTGGTCTCGGCATTGTGGGATCGAGCCCCACATCAGGCTCCTCTGCTGTGAGCCTGCTTCTTCCTCTCCCACTCCCCCTGCTTGTGTTCCCTCTCTTGCTGGCTGCCTCTATCTCTGTCAAATAAATAAATAAAATCTTTAAAAAAAAAACAAAAAAAAAAGTTTTTTGGGTGTCAATGAGTTTGAAGATCTTTTATGAAAAATGATGAAAAACCCAGATCCCATAAAGAAGAGGTGGAACCATTTAATAGGGTGAAATGTAAACATTTTTTACAAAAACTAAACAACCTTCAAGCAAAAATGCCACGTAAACTAAGAAATGTCGAAGGGAGGATGGAAATAGAAAATTCGCCGTTTTCAGGCACCATAGTAATCAATGTTCAGGCAAGAATTGTCTTGGATGCTACAATTAGTGGGCCCAGGTGTATTTGCAGGTTCTTGAAGTAACTCCCTACAAGATACTTTATAATTATGAAGGAAAAAATAGTATCTTCACAGGGAAGAAGACTGGCAGACATGATTTAAACAAGAGATCAAAGTTGCACTGCCTCTTGTTGCACTGAGGAAGACACACTATTGCTTCTGACGTGTTTTTTTGCAAAAAAAAAAAAAAAAGCCTGTCTCTGTTTCCTGTATTTTGTCTTTGTAGCAGTTCCCACACGTCTCTGCCTCACCCTCTCCCCAGCAGAATGTCAGTGTCCTAAGATCAGATATGATCCGTCTCTTTGGTCACCATCGTATCACTAGGTCCTAGCACAGACTGCCGGTGAATAATGTTGTACAAATGAATGAAGAGGTGGATTTACTTGGAGCCGGCAACATTCGTAGGAAAGATGCATTTAGCCGTGGGTGTCCTGGTGGAAGGGGATGGAAGACATTTGAAGACAGTGCCAACGCTCACATGAAGCGTCACTTCGAGTCCTGAGAGAAGCGTGTCCTAAGGAATACAAGTATGTTAACAGAGAGGGCAGAAGATTGGTAGTGGAGGTGCAGGGTGAGGACAGGTGTGCCTCCGCGTCACAGGGGCCTAGGCAGGAATTTGTTCTTCAGGGGGGAACATGCGGCTGGTCCAGGCCTGGCGGGTTTTAGGAGGTGATTTGTGGCGGTCTTACCGACGTGGTGAGCCTCGGGCTTCCTTGTGTGCCAAGATCTGCTGGGCTGCTGGATAAAAGTAGAGATTTGTGGGGCGCTCTTCTCAGAAAATCTGACTCGGTGGCATCTGGAAATCTGTTTTCTTGTGACAGGCACTGTCCTCCTCTACCACGTAATCATGGTGCAGGTGGCCCAGGAACCACACTCAGGGGAAAGTTCACGTCAGAGTGGCGGGATGTCAGCGCCAGGGCGGGAAAGTAGGAAGCGAGTGAGCGAGCGGTGAGCACGCAGGCACAGCAGGCAGCCGGGCCCTTGCTGACCACTTCAGCAGCGTGAGGGGCTCGTTAAGCAATTTTAAATGGACTGCCAGGCAAGGCTATGGGAGGACACAGCCCATGTCACTCTGGTCCGCTCCGTCAAAGAGATTGTCTAGTACAAAACCGAAAATGTGATTGCCGCTATCCACAGGAACGTGTTGAACACTTAACAATTCCTGTGGTCGGGGAACATTGGAGAAACGCTAGTCCAGAAGTATTCTAGGATTGCTTTTGCTTTTGAGTAGTAATGCTGGGCTCAATTCATCCTGGTCACAGACGGTCCTTAGGAAATTTATGAAAATTAAATTAAATGGATTCATAATGCCCAAGGACTGACCTTGTATCTCTGAGCTTCAGGCAACTGGCAGGAAAGAAAATGAGGTTATTTTTAAAATTTATTCTGACTCATTATGCTTCATCGAATTAGATAACTCCTGGATAGTATTTTGTTACAAGCTTATTGCAGCAAAAAAAGGGAAGTATGTTAAAGGATACATTAAAGTTTACTGGCTTATGGATGGCTTATTATTATATTTTTGGATGGCTTATTTTTAGAAGACCTAATTTCCAGGAAATTTTAGTACCTCCACACCAGAATGACACAGCTAATGTGCTCGTATGGATTTAAGATGACAAAATAATTGTGTACAAATGTGAATTTCTCCCTGACACCTCAGATTCATTTTCTGAGTGTTTTATGATGCATATTAATTGGATCATCTCATTAAGAAAAAAAAAACAGAATCCTAAATTAGCACACTTATGAGCACGTGAAATGCTTTTTGAATATCGCAATTTAGAGCTTACATTAAAAACCAGCATGTATTTTGAATTGAACTGTGTCTTGGTAGAAAAATTATGCATTTGAATTTCTCAACTATGTATTCCAGGTGGTCAATCCACAGACTAAAAAACAAGTGAAGGCAGTGAATGCCCTTTTCTTTCTTTGGCAGAGAGAAGATTAAGAATCAGATATTTGTAAAGCTGAACGGAAATTTCATTTCTTTCTTTTGTCTGCTTAGATACATTTGTTGAAAAATCATAAAACATAGAAAACAAGAAACAATCCTCAAGAAGCTAGAAATGAAGTGGTATCTTAATTCTAAAGATGGTGAAAGTAATGAAATAACAAGAATAAGAACAGAAAGTGATCAAATAAGGTGGCGAGGATAAACCAACCCAAAAGCTGATTCTTTGAAAAACATCAATGAAGTAGCTAAATTTCTGACAATGTTAACCCAGAAAGAAAGAGGAAAACCCACAAATAATTAAGAATAAAAAGGGAGCCGTAACTACAGACCGATTAATAAGTTATTTATTTATTTTGAAACTATTTATTTATTTATTTGAGAGAGAGAGCAGGGGGAGGGGCGGGGAAAGGGACAGAGAGCGGGGAAGGACAGAGAGAGAGAGAGGAAGAGAATCTAGAACAGACTCCACCTGAGCCTGGAGCGCAACGTGGGGCTCAGTCTCACAACCCTGAGATCAGGACCTGCACCGAAACCACGGGTCGGACTCCCAACTGACGGAGCCACCCAGGCGTCCCATGACCCATTAATAATTTGAAACATCCGAAGAGAACACCGACTATCAGCATTGGACAAACAGATAAAATGGAGGGAAAATAGAAAATTTGAGCTACTAAAATTGACTCCAGGAGAAAGCAGAAAACCTGACTAATTCCGAGAACCGTTAGAACAGTCCAATCAGTGGTTACGAGTTTCTCCCCAGTTGCCCCAACTCCCCACACTGCCAACCACCTGCATGTATATTCATGGCTCAGATGATTTTTGAAGGCGTGAGCTTTCATTTCTGCAGTAAATCCTGCCGCTCTCAATCAAGCCCCGAGGATCTGACCTTGGCCTTATCTGACCGTCAGCTGTCACATGCTGCGTGAGCCTGACCTCGGGGATCCTGCGCGCCTAGTTCTGAGTCTCTGCTCCACCACTTGCTCAGGTTTCGTACCTACTCTGGGCTCTTGCCTCCTCATCGTAACATGCAGATAATGGTGTGGTCATTTGTTAGCACAAAGCGTCGTGCTCTGTGGTTTACAGGCATTACCGTACCCTCTCAGCAACTTTTTTCCTTACTTACTGTTCTCAGCCCACTTTGCAGCTGGAGAAGCTTCGATCCTGCATTTAGTGGTTAGAGTCAGAATATGAACCCGGGTGGTCTGACCCTGGAGGTTGCACGTCTGATCTCTAGGCTCAACTGCCCCCGATCTGTTCAGGCTTTGGTGAGGGTTAGTGCTTTATTCCAGTTAACCAGGGAGGGAAAGCTTCCTGTTCATAGTCCTTATGATGATAATGATAGCTCTTTTGCTATATTAAAGGTGAGATATAGTGCTGCAGTAATCCCTCACCTGCCCAGAACTCACCTTGCTCTTATCTGAGACACAGTGGAGGAAAGAAAAAGAAGGAGAGAAAGAAGGAAAGAAAGAAAGAAAGAAAGAAAGAAAGAAAGAAAGAAAGAAAAGAAGGAAAGAAAGAGAAAGAAAAAGAAAGAAAGAGAGAGGGACGGACGGAGGGAGGGAGGAAGGAAGAAAGAAGGAAAGAAAGAAAGAAAAGGAAGGAAGGAAGAAAGAGAAAGAGAAAAGAAAAGAAAAAAGAAAAAAAGAAAAGGAAAGGAAAGAAAAGGGTGGTGTAGCCAGTTTGGAAGCCCTATAGCACATTCACTGTCATCAGCATACAGTTTACTCACAGGGGGACCCCTTGAGATCCATGTCCAGTCTACACTTTAATTTTACAAATAAGTGTCCATTATTTCGTCAGTGATCTAAAACTAAAAGGACAGAAAGACTGAAGTCAGAGAGAAGTTTAGTAAAGCGGTGCTTTTTAAATTGATTTTCTAGACAAGAGCAAATGAGAAATGGAGCAAAGCATTGCTGTTGGCAGGTACATTGAAATAAGGTTGACTCATCAAGAAAGAGTTAAGTAATAAGGCTGTTTTAATCAAAGAAGAGTAATATCTTGGAGATATTAAAAAATGGTTAAATCTTATAAAATTCTATTATTGTTTTAGTGACGCAGAATCATTACTTTTGCCATTGGAATTACATAGCTTAGGAGTTCGTCATGTTGCCAGAGAAACCCTCTGTCAGTTAGGCAATATCTTCCAGAATCCTGGGAGTGTCTCCAACAATGGCACTTCCATCTTACATGGTAACAGTTCAGAGGAGGATAGTTCTAGGGTAAAACTCAGCAGCCCGGCCGCGTCAGCAAGGGGCCAGGCTCATGCCACCCTTTGGCTCCACCATCCTCTGCACTCCGGAAGCTTCTCCGGCTTGACTCCCGTGTCACAAGACAGAAGTTGCATTTCAGGTCTTGCATGAGGACACTTGTCTGGCTGATGGAAAGGCACATATTCTCCAGAATGTCTCCTGGTATTAGAGATGAAAAGCTCTCACGGAGTCCTCCCAATAGTATTCCCGGTTTTGGTCCCATTGCCCAAGATTTGGTCACTTACCGACTAGCCAACTAGTTCTGAGTGCAAGGGACACCGGGAAAGGGAAGGGTTTCTGGTGAGGTTAGTGCCTGTGGCAAGGAAGACGTGGCGGGTGTGGGGAGACGGTGGCTGCTGGGTGGATAACTGAGAGTGTCTGTCAAAGCTAATTGCAATGAAGCAAGTCCCTCCACATGAGTCATCTCTGATCTCTACAACAGAAATCAACCCTGGAGGACAGAGGCAATTAACCTCACTTCCCTAGTCACCTCATGTGAGAAGGGGCTGGTTTTCTTTGATTTTTCTATTGCATGCCAGGAACTGTAATAGAACTTTTATTTATTTCTTTATGTTTTGCCTTACATATATCCCTCTTATTTATTTAAGCTCAGTTGAGTCCTTTTGGAAAGGTGTTCTTTCCCCCCATTTAATAGAGGAAGATAAAGTACACAGAAAAGGTTAAATAAGATGTCATAGGGGTGTCTGGGCGGCTCAGTCGGTGAAGTGTCTGCCTTCAGCTCAGGTCATGATCCCAGGGTCCTGGGATCGAGGCCTGCGTTGGGCTCTCTGCTCAGCAGGGAGTCCGCTTCTCCCTCTCCCTCTGCCATTCCCCACCTGCTTGTGCTCTCTCTCAAATAAACAAATACAATCTTTAAAAAAAAAAAAAAGATGTCATAGCACTCCCAACTTATAAATGGTGGAAGCTGGGTTCTCCTACAGGTATATATGGCCCCAAAGCCTGGGCCGTTGGTACCAAATGTTCTCAACCACTTCATTCTGGTGTCAGGTTAAAAATGCTATTATGCTATGAGAAATAATAAACTTAATGGCCAAAATGAGACTTGATAGCTTCCAGTGTAGCCTGGACTTACCTTGAAGTGATTTACAACATGCATCTGAGCAGTAATTTATTCAATAACCTTTCTTGTAGCAAGTGCATTCTCGCTGATCTAATCTAAACCACACGATTGTGGTATGTTTAACCTGGACTATCCCTCTAGGGGTAAGAGACGAGCAGCTGACATCTGGTAGGTTCTCCCCTACAGTACTTACAAGTATGGGGGAAAATGCAATAAAGCTGTTACTAATATTCTTACCAAGTTTCATATTTATCTTCTCAATGTTTTAGTACAAATAAGGTGTTATCTTACTTGTAAAGGCATATTTATTTGTATCAGAATATTTCTGCTTTGCAGATATTTACAGACGATGGTAAAAGAAAGTAATCTTTGGTTTAGTGTCTGCATTTTTAAATCTTTTGAAGTGAACAGCACGTGTGCGCCTAGGTCATTTGGTCCTAAAGCCGGTCCCAACCTGCAATTGAGTGACTTGGGCGCTGCTTCTCCCTGAGCCTGTCCTTGAAGGCATGAAAACGACCCTTTACCTCCTTTTATCCGAATCAGATGATGACACCTTTGCTCACAGCCTAGCATATGATCGCTTCCTGTGTTTATCCACCACAGTAAACTGCACCGTGTCGTTCCTGAAAAACATGAACTCTAACCTGGTGGGGACAAGAAGGGCTGCTGGTTGGCCAATTAAAAATGAGAGTCCGGGAGGTGGCATCAGGTGCTCTCAGCCTCTGTCACCGGCCACAGGGCGCCCCTGCTTTTCCAGTTTACCAGGGCGTTCCGGTCCAAGGGAGCGCCCGCAAGCAAACGACACGCCTGGGAGCTCGCCTCGCTACCTCTTCTGCATGCTGGCACTCGGAGGGGACTGCTCCCTGCCTGGTAGACCCTCTGGATTCTGGAAAATGTGGTTGTGTGCGTGGAAGTGGGTCCAAATTCTGAGCTTAGCCACAGGAAAGTATAAAAGAAAGAAGAAGAAGGAGAAAAGGAGAGTTAAGGACTTAGCAGTAAAAGGTCACAAGATAACACTGCGCTAGGTGAGCTATTTTCTTCGTTCTTGGCATTATCTGCAGCTGATTTTTAATGCAGTTGCAGCATCGTAGAGCTGCCTACACACTGCCTTGGGGGGGCAGTTGAGACTTGGACACATCCAACTGGGACCCCAAATTCAAAAGGAATTCAGCTACTGGGCTGTAAAACTGGGGACGGAGGGAGCGTAAACTCTCACAAACTCAGAGCTGTGAGGTGTCAGCTTGGAGAGGGTTCCTTCCCCCTCCCAGGCCACTCGTGAGCGAGACCCGCTTTCTGTCCCATCTGCCCTGGGCGTGGTTAGGAATGGTTCCGTTGGTTCCAGGAGGTACCCCTTAGCAGGACTGCGGGGACAGGAGTTGGCCTCCAGGTGTTCAGTGTGAATATACACGGTTTTGACCAGTTCCCCAAACCCTTGAGTGCCAGGATTCACAGAAGGCAGACAGTCCCCCTCTTCCTCTTGAGAAAGTCATTGGAAGAGGAAATTGGTGTCTTTGGAAGCTACCGTGGGGAAAAGGGGCTGGAGGTCCAGGCAAGAAGACGGGGCTCTAAAGCAAAAAGTACTCTCGCGAGGCCTGCTACACGTTCAGTGTATCTGAGGGCTGGGGTTTGGGTTTGGGAAGTCACAAAGATGTGGGCCACCCTGGGGTTGGGGGGGAGGGTAGCAAGCAGGCTGAGAATGAAGCAGGTGTTCCTGGGGAATGTTTGCAGTTGGTCGTGGGCCCCTCCCAAGTGATGAGCCCAGTTGTGAAGGAGGGAGGTGAGCCTGGGAGGGCCCAGGAGGGACCAGCGGCAAGTGGACTCCCACCAGGCCTCTACTTCCAAAGGGAACTTGGGTGTTATCGGTGCGCGGGATGCTAAGTACTTCCCATCCACCTTTGGCATTCTCTGCTGTTGATTTTTGATCCTCTGAATTCCAGTGTTTATCTTCTTTAGCACCTGAAGTCATTGTTGGCCTGCTTCTGTATGCTTGCTGATGAGTGAGGAGCTCAAGGACACGGCCTGGCCAGCGTTGGGCCAGCTGGCCTCCTCCAACCAGCTGCCTTGCTCTCTCTCAAGCGTGGGATGTTTCTACCTCAGGGCCTTTGCACTATCTCTCTCCTCTCCCTCATGTCCTTCAAGCCCTTGCTTCATTTTTGGCCTCAGATAAGACCTACCGTGAAAATTCCGCTTCCGACTGCCATCTGCTGCCCAGTCTGCCCCCTCCACAGGGCTCCTGGTTCCCTTTGCTCTTTTTCTCTTTTCAAAAGCACATATTACCTTCTAACTTACTATACAATTTATTTAAATGGTTTATTGTTTGTCGCTTCTGACTAGAATGTTAACTCCACAAAGGGCAGGAATCTTTGCCCATTTTTTTCATGTCCCGCATGCTTGGAACAATGCCAGGTATAGCCTAGCTGTTCAGTTGATGTTTGTTGAGTGAATATGTGACTGAATTCATGGACAGACGTGTGTTAAGAGAATTAAATGAGCTGCCTGTAAGTTCTGGAAGGCTGGTGCATTTGGGGGACATATCTGAGCACAGATTTAGAGCCAAATATTTTCCAAACTTTTGTTATACCCCTGGGAATGTGATGGGGCATATACTATAGACTTAAAGGGAACTGCTTCCTCATTCACACAACAAATACATATGTGTTCTAAACTCTGGATAAACGATAAAAGCAAGCAAATGTCCCAGGTACTGGGCCCAGTGGTGCCAGATCCCTGATTTTTTTTTTTTTTTAGGAGGGCTAAAACCTGAATTTTTCTATGAAATCTCCCTACTTGTAAATATTGATAACTAACTTAATTTTTTAAAATTTACCGTAACAACCAAATTAAACATTTGTAACAATCAAATGTTGCCTTTGGGGCCGTAGCTTAATAATATTTGATGAAGTCTGAAACTTCTGGCTGGGAATGTGGGCTCTCCCAGGCTGGGCAGGATTTGGGTGAGTTGTGAGGTCACAAGGAAGGAACAGGCTACCGCCTGATCCCGGGCCGAGGCGTGGAGGCAGCACAGCGGAGCCCCGGAGCGTGCGGGCGCAATGGAGGATGTGGATTTCCTTGTTGGTATCGGCACCGTCTGCCTCGGGCTGTGCTGCGTCACCCTTTCGAGGTCAAACCATTGCATTTGTCAGGATGCAGGCCCAGCTGCCTAAACAAGACACAGGACTGCACAAGGTAGACATTTGTCCCTCTCATCGTCTGCGCGCAAGCACACTGGAGTGCTTCCTTTCTCTTCTCGCTTTTCCGTGCCTCGTGCTCCCAATGGCTCCGGCACCAGCGCGGCCCGCGCTGCCACTGGCAGGAGGGGCGGGGTGGGTGGAGGAGACCCGGTCCCTTTCTCTACGGGGTAGGATCCAGACTTTGATCACAGAACTTCTGTTCACACCCCACTCTGGCAGAGCTTCGGGACACGGCCACGTCTGAGGCCAAGACAGGCTGGAAAATGTAGGTTTTTACCTGTGTGGCTCTATAGCAGCGAAAAATTGTATTTTTTTCTATTAGAAAAAGAGTGGAAATGGTAGATATCAAGCAGTGTGTGACATTTGCTCTTCTGGGTCTCAGGTTCTGTGAGGTCAGGCACCTCTTACAGGGCCCTCCGTTGTTCGGTTTTTTGTTTTGTTTTGTTTTTAAGATTTATTCATTTATTTTAGAGAGGACCGGAGGACAGAGGGAGAGGGAAATCTCAAGCAGACTCTCCGCTGAGCCTGGAGCCTGACGCAGGGCTCGATCCCACGACCCTGCATCACCACCTGAGCCAAAATGAACAGTCAGTTCACTGACTGAGCCCCCCAAGAGCCCCTGCCCTCAGTTTTTTAAATTATTTTAGCAGGACCCCAGTAGTGCCAATGGCAGGTGATACTCGACATGTACTTTTTCTCTTTTAGATTCTTCTGGGCCACACTATTTGTGTTTAGATTGAAGTCACGTGGCAAGATTTTGTTTTGTTTGTTTGCGTAGTTGGTCTAGTGTGGTGTTTTTCAAACGTCTTGGTCTTGGGACCCCTTTGCATGCTTAAAAATTACTAAGGATCCTAAAAAGCTTTGCTCACGTGGGCTACATTGATTTATGTTTACCGTATGAAAAATTGAAGCAGACATTGACAGAAATATGCAAATAAGCATTCCATTCACTTGGACCCTCTAGAAGTCTCCACTGCAGAATTGTGACACTTTAATGGTGAAGGACCAAATAACATTTGAGTGATATTATGAAAATAATAGTGACTTTGCACACCCCTTAAAAGGGCCTTGGGGATCCTGTACACACTTGGACAGCTACTGGTCTAGAGAACATAACTGGTTATGTTGACTTGGGTAACAGATTGTGTTGAAACTGAGAGGTGCTAGGATTAGAGGTTAAAAAACAAATTAAGACAGGACTACTGCCGCAGAGTAATTAATGGTCCAAAGAAATAAGTTGACCGACCCATCTATAAACTTCTTTTATCCTGGATTTGCGGGGAGTTGGTTTCCATTTCTGAACTATAAATAAATGTATGTGTGGGAGTTAATAGTGATTGTTTTGCATCTATGGCACGTTAATAAATTCTGTTGTCCGTTCAGAAACTCATTACAGAGAAGTTGGTTTGAGTCTTTGGCCACCCAGGCCTGGCCACCCGGTACCTTTTCTCACCGGGCATAGCCCACTGCCTGCGTTGCAGGTGTCAGGGGCTGGATGTTTGCACTTTCTGGTGCCAGGCCGCGGGCGTGTGACCTATGCTCTGCCAGCCACACACCTCCGTGCCATACTTTGAACGGGAAACTGGTCACATCAAGCAAGACATGGCAGCTGGTGGTGGTGCCGGAAGCTGGGGGCCCTCCTTCCCATCAGACCAGTGCTGCTGAGTGATGGGGGGAGGGTTTCTGGATATGTAGCCTCCAAGCCCTGTTTCCTGGCGCTCCTGGAAATCTGTGATCTTTCCATTATCCTGTGAATTCAAGAGTCAGTGCCTTCGCTTCCAACTAAGAACCCTGCTTCAGGCATTCTCAAGGACAGTCTCTCTGCGAGTATTGTTTGGAAACCTCACATTACCAGGTTTACCTGGGTCACATCCTAGCCATCAGTGCCCATTGGTAGGCTGACAACTGCTGGATTCAGAATCCTTGTGGGTGAGTTCTAGGAATCTGCATTTCAAATAAGACTCAAGCGTGCATAATTTTTAGATACAGTAAAATTTAAGAACTGCTGTTGTAATGTTTTTAATTTTTAAAATTATTTGTACTCCATTTAAGGATCTGAGTGACCTCTAAAAAATAACTCTAGGCTTTTACTTGACCCTAGTCAATGACTAACTACTGTTTCATTGTCCCCTTCCCTCCCTTCCCCCCACCCAGCCCCAAATTCCTCATAAGTCTTTTTGTTTTATCTCTTTAACTGTTTTAATCTCTTTCTTTTTCTCCCTCCTTCTCTCTCCTTCCTTCCTTCCTCCCTCCCTCCCTCCCCCTCCCTCTCTTTCTTTCTTTCTTTCTTTCTTTCTTTCTTTCTTTCTTTCTTCTTTCTTTCTTTCTTTCTTTCTTTCTTTCTTTCTTTCTTCTTTTTCTTTTTTTCTTTTTCTTTCTTTCCCTGGTTTATTTCTTCTTACTGAGGACTGGTAATTCCCCAAATGGGGTTGCCTACATTCTGTGACACCAGACTTAATTAGGGTGTTAAGCTACACTCTGACTGTGGCACTCCCCAGGTCATTTCTTTCCGAGCTATTTCTGCAACCTGCAAGCTTAGATCTCCCTGTTTACTCCAGGCATCACTAGAGAGGATGAAGAGGAAAGATTAGAACATGCCACGTGACTTTCCTTGGAGGGTTTCTCCGGCATGGATTCAGGCCAGAAAAAAAGCAGGAAGGGTTGAATGATCTACATGTGAGATTTCTAGAATCACAGAATGCTATGATCTGAATGAATGAATGAATGAATGAATGAATGTAGGTTAAGCCCCTCCTGTCATAAATGAGGAACTGAAGGGAAGATGTGGCCAGCATTGCATAAATGATTAGTGGAGTAAAAGGCCAAAATAAATTTAGAAGAAGTGGGAAATGGTGATGCAGAGGCTGACCTAAAGTAACGTAAGAGAGGAAACTCATATTCATTGACTATTTGAACTTGCATACGTTCACGTAACCCTGAGCCTCCGTCCCTACAACTGCAGAAATAAAGATTGTAATAATAGCTAACACTTCTGTAATCTTCACTGTGCTAGGAACTATTCCAAGCACTTCATATGCTAACTGATTTCATCCTTATCACATTGATATGACATAGGTCATATTATTTCCCCCACTGTCACTTGCACACAAAAAGGCCATGTAGCTTACGTAAAGTCTCATAGCTGGCATATTTGTTTTCTTGTGTTGCTTTACAAATCACCACAAGCTTCGTGGCTTGAGACAACGAACATTTATTATCTCAGAGGTTTGTGGGTCTGGAGCCTGGGCACGGCATAACCGGGTCCTCTGCTCAGGATCTCACAAGGCAGCAATGCTGAAAAGGGTAAGGGTCTCATCTGAGGCTTGTGGTGCACTTCCAGACACACATGATTACTGGCAGAATGATGTCCCTATGACTGTGGTATTTATGGTGGCTGAGTCTTGAAGGCCAGAGGGAGACTGTCTCAGACTTTGAAAGATTTCGCCTGATTAGGCCAGGCCCACCCAGGATAATCTTTCTTTGGATTGCTTCAGTGCCAGCTGGTTGGACGTCTTACTATATCTACAGAATCTCTCCATCCTTGCTGTGTGACATAACATAAACATGGGAGTAGTGTTCCATCACCTTTGCTGTGTTCTATTGATTAGAAGTCAGTTACAGGTCTCATCCACACTCCAAGGGAGGGAGTTACACAAACCCCTGGATACCGGGGGGCAGGAGTCACAGAGCTGTCTTATAATTCCGCCTTCCACAGCTCATAAAGCTTAGCTTGGGCCCAGACGACTCCGGGTGTAGGAGTCCATGGCCCCAGTGTCCGAGCTCTTCACCCTTAGGATCTTTCTTCCTTTAAACAAAGCTAACCCACTTTATAACCTTGCATGGAGTTCTAAGCAAGACGACGCCCCGAAGACACACTGCATGCTAAGCAATAACGAATTCTCGTCACATCCCCGCTTTAAAAGGTCTGCTCTTCAGGACCCCATAACCGCCTGCTGTTTTGTATTTTCAGGAAGAGATTTCCAAAGTCTCTCTAAAAACTCAGGTTATATAAGTCATTTCGATGTGTTTATATTCTGAGCCAGAAATAACCCGGGGTTTGAGATTTGAGACTCGAATTCTCAAAAACAAAAAATAACTGTAACTCTGCTTTGTGTCTTTGAAACAGATGAGGTGATTGAGAAGAAATAGTGAAGACCTTCGTTCTGTGGACGGGACAACATGGATCAGCCATTTACTGTGAATTCTCTGGTAGGTAGCCCCAGCCGATACCTTACATATGGTCTGAAAACCCAGAAAGAAGAACAGAAACGTACCACATGTGAAATGAGTCACCATTACTTCGCGAAGTTTAGTGCTTGTCGCCCTTCATCCATCTGTGTGGTCCTCTCCTTTGAGGAAGTGACTAATAAAGCCAACTTCGCTAGAGCTAAAAATAATTCTTTTTGTCCACAAAAGTGTGAAATTTTAATCCCTCTGGTTTGATTCCAAGAGTGTGGTCCTTTAGAACGCTGGGGGAGGGGAACTTGTGACTTGACTTTGTAGCAGGGACTTCAGACTCTTTGTGCCTCGGCTTCTTTACAGATAAAAATTGGAAGCTTCCCTTGTGTGGTAACGACCGAGGGAAACGTTGTAAATATAACACGTAGATGTCGCGTTGGGATCCGGTGTGAAGGTCCACACACTTGAAACCCTGGTTCTTCTCGCGTTCGCCTTCAGAGCCCAACACGGTGCACACCTTCTCTAGCGACAGCTTAGAAGGGGCAACAAGCCCGAGAAGAAATTACGGGAGCCCTGGGGTCACAGGGACATACTGTGTGTCCCAGATCGTTCTCTGGGTGACAGTGTAGGCACCTTATATAACCTCCATGGCCCCGTTTTTTATACTTTGCACATTACGACAGTTGGGAACAATATTTTTAATGTTCCCAGCCGATCGTGGGGGCTTGTTCAAGGGAAGCTGTCATGACTGTTAGCCTTGTCCTGATGACCGGCAGTATACTGAACACCTGCGTACGCAAAGCTTTAGCCCGAGGTCACAAGGAAATGGAGGGGGCGCCTGGGTGGCTCAATGGGTTAAGTGTCTGCCTTCGGCTCAGGTCATGATCTCAGGGTCCTGGGATCAAACTCTGCCATTGGCTTCCCTGCTCAGCGGGGAACCTGCTTCTCTCTCTCCTACTCCCCCAGCTTGTGCACTCTCTCTCTCTGTCAAATAAATAAATAAATAAATCTTAAAAAAAAAAAACAGACAAAGAAATGGAAGGCCTGGTTCTTGCTCTGAAATAGGTTATGACCCACGTCCTCTTTGCCAGGGATGTCCTTCACAGATGCTCAGTTGCTTTGAGAGGATGAGGAGCGGAGAACTGTAGGAACTTCTTCACTTTCCGACCCCATGCTGTCAGGGCGCCGTGGGTGAATAAAGGCAGCCCCTCCCTTCCCACTGCAAGGAAGGGATCATCCTTGTGGCGTGTCTTACGTGTTTTCTGGAATATTAGGTAGGAATGATCACAGTGTTAGCGGACGTGTCACTGTGAAATGAACGCTAAGGCTTTTTCATCTGGAGAT
Source organism: Ailuropoda melanoleuca (assembly GCF_002007445.2). NCBI lineage: Eukaryota > Metazoa > Chordata > Mammalia > Carnivora > Ursidae > Ailuropoda > Ailuropoda melanoleuca. Next base: position 52,790,790 of record NC_048223.1, read on the forward strand.
TTTGTATTTTCTTCCAAGAACCGCAAACCTAACATTATAGATTGATGGAGACAGGAGGCTCTTTCCCAGTTTACTTCTGAAATCACTTTTGAATTTGGGAAGGATAGGACCATTCAGTAGAGGAAAAATAAATCTTCTTTTTCCTTCCAGGTAAAAAGATAATCTAGTTATAATCACACTGTTCCTGTTGCTCTCTTCCTCCTTTATTTGGTACCTGTATTGATTATCATCTGTGCTGTCAGGAATATGCCGCATCCTGGGGAACAGGGATGGGTGGACACTCTACACGAATAATTAATTCAGTGCAGACTGTGTAGCAATAAAAAGGGAGCAGATTACTTTTGCACGTGCAGGAACATGGAAAGGAAACCCTCTTTGGAAAATGAGCTAATTTCCATAGATTTTTTTTCCGATCATTTTCTGATGTCACTGAAGCCTTCTTCTGTGGTCGAATAGCAGCATTTCCTTGAGTGCTGCTGAGCGTGACAGGTGCACGTGGTGACGGAAGAGCGGGGTGTAGCTGCCGTGTCCCGGGCTGCTCCCTTGGACAATAAAGCACACACTCAGGCCTGAGGCTTGGGCGCCACAGGCTTCAATTCCTGCTTCTCAGAAATTAGAAAGTCTTTTTGAAAAGGAGAGGAACAGCACAGCAGGGTTTGGCTAGAGGGAAGTGTGCCTTTCTGTCTGGTGAAGTCAGCGAGGCGGGGCTGAGCGCTGTGTTCAGTCACGCCTTTCCAGATGCCCCGCCCTTGACCTACAGAGGCAGACTGGGAGCTAGATTTGCTCTGGGCTAATTCCATCCCTGCTGATCAGAGGATGCTAGCGGGGTCTAAAGTGGCGCTTCCCATAAGGCAGCATGTGTCCATGCCGCTGGGAACATCAGTTCAAACATGGGTTCTTCAAGCCCGCCTCCAGTCTGTAGATGCCGGGGGAAGCCTGCTGGGAATTGGTACTTTTTTTTTTTTAACATTTTTTAAAAGATTTTATTTATTTACTTTGAGACAGAGAGAGAGAGAAAGCAGGAGCAGGGGGAGCAGGAGAGGGAGAAGCAGGCTCTCCGCTGAGCAGGGAGCCAGACGCAGGGCTGGACCCCAGGACTCTGGGATCGTGACCTGAGCCGAAGGCAGACGCTTCACCGACTGAGCCACCCAGGCGCCTGGGGAATTTGTACTTCTAAGAAACTCGCAGTTGATGCTGCTGCTGCTGGGGCATGGACCGCACTTGGAGAAGCAGTGGTCCAAAGCTGGGGTCAGCGAAGTGTGGTCTGAGCGCCAAAGTCACCTGCTCCTTTTGGAAACATTTTTGAAAACAGAGCCGGGATCATTTGCTTACGTGGTGTTTGTGGCTGGTCGCGCAACGGCTGAGCTAAGCATTTGTGATGGGGACTCTAGGGCATGCAAAGCCCCAAATATTTGCCATACGGCCTTTAACAGAAAAGAAATTTGTTGACTTTTTTGCCTTTCTGAAGCTCTGACCTTCTCATTGAATCATTGGATAATTATCCTGAATGCATGCGTTCTGTGTTTTCCCAGATGCGTACAGATGCTATTTTTATTAATGAAATACAAATTTATGCCTGGATATCACTGACTTTTCTTAGTAGTGATTTTCGTTATTTTCTCAGTCAGGGACTAATTAACCGTGCCTGTTATGTACTATAACTGTAATGTGCAGGTCTAAGAGTCTTTTTATGTTGAAAAGAAATAGGAGATATCCTCATGCTTGAAAAGGACTTATGTGTGGGGTTTCATTCCCTTGGTGAAGAAGCAGAGAGGTCCTAAAATCTTCTTATTAAACTAGATATATTCTGGAAGAGAACTGAATCCTTAGAGTGACTTTGAATGCAGACCAGCTCTTGGAGGCCCTTCGGAGGAGAACCACGTGAGCCCTGCCCAGGCAAGAGTCCGCCTCTTGGCCTGCTTCGCATGGGCCAGTTGGAAATACCCACGAGGACCTAAGGGTCAATGATACTTCACCTGAAATGACCTAAAGCAATTGCATACCCAGGAACTGCCACGTACCCGGAACCCTAAAGGAGGTTTACCCCAACACGAAGGTGTGTTTATCTGAGAGATGCGTGTCTCATTGGCCTAGGGCCCGTGTGTTTCTGCACCAAGACTCCATTTTTATCGCTACCGTGAGCTCTCACGAAACGCTTTCCTTCGGTGCTGGGTGTTGGGTGTTCAGTACAGAAAACACACCTGTAATTTCAGTCCTGTTCCTTTCTGATTTCTACTCAGAGACTCAATTTTTGCTTTGCAGAAGAAGCTAGCCGCTCTGCCTGACCACACGGATGTTTCCCTGAGCCCGGAAGAGCGAGTGCGCGCCCTCAGCAAGCTCGGCTGTAACATCACCATCACGGAAGACATCACACCGCGTCGCTACTTCAGGTCCGGGGTGGAGATGGAGAGGATGGCGTCGGTCTATTTGGAAGAAGGAAATTTGGAAAACGCCTTCGTCCTTTATAATAAGTTTATAACGTGAGTCTTTTGTGTGGGAGGTCTTCGAAGAGAGAAAATGGGGAAAATATTTACATGCTATTTCCGTGAGAAAGGTTTGGATTCCAGGAATGTGCCTCCATATTCAGACCAATTTTGTAGTCTCCAAAAGCATCAAATGTCCCAATTTTTCAAGCTACCAAGTAACGTATTTGAAGGCATCCCTGCACCATCGCTGAGGCTCAGGCCCGGAGGGGGGCTCACGTGGAAGAGTCTCTCAGTAGCCCAGAGTTGTGACCTGCATATCCCTGTCTTCGGGACTCTTCAGCAAGAAAATGTGTTTTATGCCGTCCTCCCCCCACAGGAATGTAAGCTTTGTGAGAGCAGGAGCCATGTGGCAGCACCGTCTACAGCACCTGGAACAGACCAGTACAAGTTTTAAAATTCGGCTTGATGGGTTGGGATGGGGTGATACGTTGGCAGTTATAGGACGGATCTGATTCAGGGATAGAAAGTAGCAGTCAGTGTCACATTGTAGTTAGTATTTTTTTTTATATATAATATTTATGTATTTGAGAGAGAGAGTGGGAGGGGCAGAGAGAGAGGGAGAGAGAATCTCAAGCAGACTCCCCCTAGTGCAGAGCCTGACATGGGGCTTGATCCCAGGACCTGAGGTGAAATCAAGACTCGGCTGCTTCACCGACTGAGCCACTCAGGCACCCCTAGTTAGTAGTTTTTTTTAAGGCAATTTACTGGGGTGCCTGAGTGGCTCAGTCGGTGAAGCGTCTGATTTCAGCTCAGGTCATGATTCCAGGGTCCCCGGATCGAGCCCCACATTGGGCTTCCCGCTCAGCAGGGGGCCTGCTTCTCCCTCTGCCTCTCCCCCTCCCCCTGCTTGTGCTCTCTCTCTCTTTCTCAAATAAATAAATAAAATCTGTTTTAAAAAGAGGCAATTTATTTAGCTGCATAATCGTGCTATGTATGAAAGAGTTCCAGAGTGTTGAGTACGAGCAGCTGCCCCAGAACAGCCATGTGAAAATACCGTCCTTGCCAGTAGACGCGTGCTTGTTACTGACATATCCTGAAACCCGTACTTTTGGTTTAATTCACAGTCACATGCTCATTGACTTCCCTCGCTCAGCTGGGGACTTAATCTGAGAACATGTGAGAAGTGGATGGTTGGCCACGCGCAGCCTACCTGGGAAAACCTCTTGTTTCTAGAGAGCTAACAGTAAATACGAACTTGGAAGCTGTTGGGCATCACTGATAGCACACATTTCCCAAAAACTCTAATGTCTGAACTCTAAGTCACCAGTTGCTAATATTTCTGTTTTGCCTTCTGCTGGCGTGTTTTGCCCATGCTCCTGAGGGGCCGTAAGCATGCAGAAGCAAAAGGCCCCTCCACTGTCCGCGTTACTGAGTCATCGGAACGTGGGAATTCCCGCCTGTCGTTAACCACGTGACAGTTTGTAATTCAGTTATGCTCCAGGGGCCTCGTTCCTGATTACAAGTGGAAGACTTCTCTAAGCTCTCTTCCACTCCAAACATGGGTGACTTTATTCTATTTATTAAGAATAGTTAGTTACTTCAGGCAACTAACAATTTGTGTAGCCTCTTTAAACCATAATTTTCTCCCTAAAGAAATGAGTGATTTTACCATCCCAGTGTCCCCTGTAGGCACCATGACAAGAGCACGTGTGATCTGTAAGCGAGAGGACACCGATCGTTATAAGGTATCACATGTTCGTTGGTCATAAATAGTATTCAGAGCCCATCATGGTCTATCAAGGAAGGACTTTTTGTTTATTTAACAAACATTTATTGAGCACACATCATGAGCTGGACACTAGTCTACCAGCTAGGGATACATCAGTAAGAAAACAAAAACAAAACCAAAACAGAATTCCCTGCCCTTGTGAAAGCAAAATCTTGACTTTACATGGAAGTGATGCATCTGGTTCAGTCTAAGGATTTCCCTTTGCCTCTGCTGTCCCTTGTTCCTCAAAAAGGTGATGAAAAATAATGAACTCCTAATTAGCATCTCCTCACCCACTAGGGATTCGGTCATTTCTCTTAGTTGTGAATTTTCAGTTAAGAATTTTTGATATCAGGGCACCTGGGTGGCTCAGTCGGTGAAGCATCTGCCTTCAGCTCAGGTCATGATCCCGGGGTCCTGCGATCGAGCCCCACATCGGGCTCCCTGCTCCTCCACCCCGCTCTCGCTCTCCGGCTCTCTCGCACACACACATAAATAAATAAAATCTTTAAAAAAAAAAGAATGTTTGATATAGACACATAGACAGCATGGCACTCCTGATTCATCAGTGGTCCTTTGAGTCTTTTTCAATGGTGAGAAGAGATTACATCGATCCTCGTAAACTCAACATTTTCACATGATCTCTGCCAGCAGCACCTGAGAGTAAGATCGTTCTCTGGCGGGATCAACCCCCTGGGACTTGAGAAGGACCAAGGTGACGTGGTCCGTCAGGGAGCATCCTGACCCTCTTAACCTCAGTGCCAAGTCCGCTGAGCTTTCTACCCTGTAATGCCAAAATCATATGCATGCCAGCCTTTGGTAGAAAGGCTGATGGAAAGAACATAGGTTAAATAATAATGTATTAAGCATGTCCTTTTTGAAAAAGAGTTTCGTTCTTGTATTAGAAACCATCACTCATGGGGCTCCTGGGTGGCTCCGCAGGTTAAGCGTCTGACTCTTGGTTCCAGCTCAGGTCATGAGATTGAGCCCACCCTGGGCTCTGCACTCAGCAGAAAGTCTACTTCTCTCCCTCTCCCTCTGCCCCACCCCTGTTCATGCATGCCCTCTCTCTCTCTCTCTCTCAAAATAAATAAATAAAATCTTAAAAAAAAAATAAAGCATCGCTGAGCTTTTTCTGCCCTATAACGCTAAAGATGTGCTTTCTCTTTTCCTAGCTTGTTTGTAGAAAAGCTTCCCAGCCATCGAGATTACCAGCAATGTGCAGTCCCAGAAAAGCAGGATATTATGAAGGTATTGTGGGGTCGATTTTCCCTGGGGGTATCAAATGCCCCACACGTCTCCATTATCGATCTCCTCCTCCTCTCCTCCTTCCTCTCATCCTCTGGAGAATTTGAGCACAGAAAATTCATTCCATTAGCCGAGATGTTTCGATTTCTTCTTGGACCTTTAATCATTGTTACTGAGCCAGTGTGGGATGTCTAATTGAAACTGGGGGTGGGGGGGAGAAAGGAAAAAGATGAAGAATGTGCTCAATCTCTTTGTGGCATGAAGAAGGAAGTAGTCACTGCTCTTCCCGGGGATTGCAAGAAAGATGGTCCAGTTCCCCAGATTTGTTTGAGGGTCATTTTGGCTGGTTTCCATTCTTCCCTACAGTCCTGAACCCAAAAACTGTTTGAAGATCAGTGTTGATTATTAGGGTGGCCCCAGAGTTCTAGTTCTCTTTCTTGTAGTACCCTGAAAAGCAGGATATTAGGAAGGTATTGTGGGGTGCTAGCCTCGGTGTAACAAAGTGTTTAGGGGTAAGGGGTAGCTTGAAACAATGTCAAGGAAAAGGAAGATGCTCGTTGAGAAGTGATATATTCACCATCAACCTTGGCAGCCGGCAGAGCTTCAAGTATTCTTAGCTGAGAATATATATCCTTTTAAATAACATTTTTAAAATGTTTCCCTTGTATCTGTGTTAAGTAGTTTGGGTTGACCTTATATGAAGGAAGATAATAACAGTATATACAAAGCCAATCACAGCATGAAATTTTAAATAACTCTCAAATGATGCTTGACCATATAATAGATGAAGGGCTCTCTTACCAGTATGTCTGGCCTGAGGCTGCCTGTAAGAAAGCAGATTTTGTCAAATGGTCATCTACATTTTTAAAAATGTCTATACACACTATGAAGGGGCCTCCCTGCCATGCCTTGTCTAGCATTTCCACTGAATCCTCTTGTCATTCAAACTCAGGCTGTTCTGTATGGGGCCCAAGGGGGCCCAGCTGCCAAGCTGATTCTTCTGCTCTGATTTAGTTTTATTCTTATTTCTGCAGATAAGAAACAATTCTCCAAAAGCATATACATTTTCTTTGTTTATGCTTGTTGAATAAATGGATGGCTGGGAGGATGGATGGATGACAGAAGATTAAAAGAAATTTTAGTAGAAGAGCCTGGCCAGAGTTAGAAGATTGGATGCTAGTTATAATCGGGCCTCCGGCTAGTTGCACTTCTAACCTCTGTAGGCCTTTGTTCCCTCATCTCTGAAAAGGAGGGTGATGCTTGGACTAAATCACATTTCCCAGATTTTCTGGCCATTAAGAAGAATCACTGAGAAGTTGTTTGAGATCCCGATTCCCCAGCTTCTTCCCTAAACATGTTGGTTCAGGGGAACTGGGAGTAGGCCTGGGAATCTGTATTTGTATACAATGCCTCAGCCTCTTTTTCACAGTCAAGCCTAGCAATCCCCACCTGCCATGCCCTCCAGTGTCCCTTCTAACCACGATACCATAGCATTTGCATACAGTGGACTGTGCAGTTACAAGCCCACTGCTTAAAATCAGGTACCTACTTGGATGGAATGCTTATCTAACTAATGGAGTCCATAGAGGTCTTACAAAAAGGGGTAATACTCTCCCTTCCCTACCGAAAAGTTGTGTTCTGGAGCCATAGCAAAGAGAGCTTTATATCTCCACCATCATCTTTGGTTACTTGTGTCTTGATTTCTAATACACATACCAGCTGTTTTTCTTTCTCAGCTGATGAAAGACTATACTGAGAATCCCACTAATCAATATGTATATATATATTTTTAAAAGAAACTGAAGGAGATTGCATTCCCAAGGACAGATGAATTGAAAAAGGACCTTTTAAAGAAATATAACGTAGAATACCAAGAATATTTGCAAAGCAAAGTAAGTTCAATTGGTACATTTATTTCATGACTGTTTTCTGTGCAAGTATTTTTTGAATTTCATGTTCCTGTGAGTTTTTGGAATGTTATTATGTGCATTTAAATTAAAAATTAAAGGCGCAGTGATGTAAAACCAATAAAAAATTCATATTGTTATACAGGTTAAGCGCTTGCACCAAAGATGTGGTGTTTTTATTTCCCTGCAACATCTAATCATGTGATGCATTAGGAAATAAATTTCCTACAACAATTTAAATGGAGCTCTTTGGCCAACTCTTGCCCCCATAACCTTGAGGCAGATAACAGCTCTTCGGTGATGAACAGAGGCAGTAGGGGATAGTGACAACAGTATATAGTTCCTAATTTATCTTATTATGCAGGCTTTGGGAACGTGAATTCGATTCTTCAGTCACACAGTCAATATTACATTGAGAGGGAATAATAGCTAACCATATGAGTGAAATGTAATCGTATCACCAATGGATGATGGCTTCTCGATCATTATTACATAAAGAGGGACAATGATAGTGATGTCTAAGAGATTGATTGGCATTAAGAGAAAAAACTGACCAGTCTCCAGGACCTCAAGTTCAAAACTTGAATTCTTAATGTCTTTAGCATTGTTATAAAAATGGCTTTGCTTTTTTTGTTCGACTGCATGTTTATGTGCTCCAGCACTGTCACCTGTGCTGACTCTCACTTGGGTTCGGTCGCATGAACTCTGAATGTGCCCCGGGAACCTCCTGGCTTCCTGTGGGCGTAGCTGGAAGTCAGGGTTGAGGGCAGCGTTTTGACCTAGGAACAGAAGGAATGTTGAAATCAGAAGGTTCCCTATTGATGATTTGCATTTGACTTGAACTGTGAAAGACGAGAATGCTCTTGGAGGCTCAGACAAGGCAACAGAGAAGGAGAGAAAAGCCTAGGCCCGTCTTCCTTCCTGTCAGCAGTGCACGTGTGGTCGTCCCCTTAGGGTTTCCCAGGGAGGGACAGCCTGGCCTGCCTTTGATGACACCAGTTAGGTCCCAGTTGGCAACACTATCCCAAAGTATATGTCATGGAGAAATCTCTGCGAGAGTGGCAGCCTTTATGCCTCGGAGGGATGGACGTGCCCGTCAGTAAGCCCTTGCTATAGGCAGGACGGTCATCATTGGGGGCTTGTTAGAAATGGAGACTCTCAGGCCACACCCCACACCTGCTGAGTCGGCACCGCCCCTTGGGACGAGACCCCAGGGGATTTGTGCACACCACCAAAGTGCTACTGTAAGCTGTGTCCCCCACCCCGCCCCAGCAAAGCTACTTTTAATCAAAACTATTTGAGGAGCGTATTCAAGATGTATATTCTCTGACCTAGTAACGTCTGGACTGTTCTTTTTTTTTAAGACTGGGGAGCCTGGGAATCTTCATTTTAACAAAATTCCTGGTTCGTCCTGATAGAGATGATTGGACCACATTTTGAGAACCGTTTTCTAGTGGTTCCCCCTTCTCTGTGCAAAGTTCCAGCAGTCTGAGTTCCAGAGTCCAAGGCAAGAGGTTCTAAGGCAGCGCTGGCCAGTAGAGCTCCCGCCCATGGTAGAAATGTTCCATGTGGCGCTCTGCTGCGGGAGCCGCTGGCCGCGTGGTACGTGGAAGGTGGCGGGCAGGGCTGTGGAACTCGATGTCTAATGTCATTTCATTTAAATTAATTTAAACTTAAGTAGCCCACGGGGCTGGAGGCTACAGTCCTGGGCAGTGAGGTCTAGGATGATAGAACCATTTCTGAGATATTTCGCTCTGATTATCTGGTCAGTCAGGCCAAGCAGCCGACCCTGACCTTGATTTTCTACTATTTTTTGAAGGTGCAGGGGAATGGAGGGAACTCGACAGTCATGGCCTGCCTCTGGTAAAACATGAGTGGGTTTAGAGCTGCTGCCTCGGTCCGACTCAGGGGCTGTGGCCGTGATGATTTATTACTTCCCTCGCTGTCGCCCCCGTGTCCCCATGGGCACATTGCAGCGTCTGTGTCTCTCTGTCGCCTCTAGCCTGCAAATGTCTAATCCGTTTGCTGGCGTTGCCCTGGAAACTAACCTCTTGTTCTGGCTACCGCATTTTCCAGAACAAATACAAGGCAGAAATCCTCAAACAACTGGAGCATCAGAGCCTGATCGAGGCCGAGAGGAAGCGCGTGGCTCGGATGCGGCAGCAGCAGCTGGAGTCGGAGCAGTTCCTGTTCTTCGAAGACCAGCTCAAGAAGCAGGAGTTGGCACGGGGGCAGACGCGAAGTCAGGAGACCCCGGCGCGGGCGGAGCAGACAGACGGGAGCGCTCTGTCCTGCTTGTCGGCGCACCGCAACCACGCGCTGCTGGACGTGTTCGCAGACCAGCCGCGGAAGAGCGAGGCGGCCCCTGACGCCAGCCACTCTCCTCCCGTGAACCGGGCGCTAAAGCCCGCGGCCGCTCTGAGCGCCGTGCAGAGTAAGTGATGGGCCGTGTCCCTGCAAGGCCCTGCGTCGCTTCTGACCGAGCCTCCTCTCGGTGACAGCTGGGAGGGGGCTCCTCTCTCCATTATCCGTGGTGGTAGGGCCGCAGCCGGATCTGGTGTGAATTTCAGCGCCAGCCGACTCTTCCCAGCGGGCCGTAACCTTAACCTTCAGGATGCACGACTTGTACCCAAGCGAACAGCCACCCTCTCATAAAAGGGACCGTATGTGGGCATGGTGCTGAGATTTGAAAAGAGAATTCCGAGCATTTCTTTTTCTTTCCTGTATTTTCACCAAGAAACACCTGAATCTGAAAAGTGAACACTTACACTGGAAAGAAGACGCCGAGAAAATGATCGGTGCAGACCTCGGGTTAAAAACGTAAATGTAACGTTTCGCCTTTTCCTTGCCCCAGGAGGGTCTGGCGCACACAGGCAGACAGCCTCCAGGTGGATTATATGCTTCTGCCGACAGTTAGACCTGCTCGGGGGGGCTGCGTCACTGCCGAGAAGTTCCCAGATCCTTGTGCAGACACTGTCCGACGGCAACTTGTTTTCATTTATTTTAAATACAATGATAGGCAACCATTTTATAAATTACCCCATTGCGAATTCTTTCTGAAAACGGTGCTTTTATGTAACCATCACCAACTTGCATAAAGACATAAAGTAACACGGGGAAGAGTATCTATCCTGTCTTACGGTCTATGAGATACATTCTCTGCAGCCTCTGCACTTAGCAGTGTATTTGCTTTGTGCTGCAAAAAAACCCTCACACATACGTGTAAACAGTTGATCTAAGGCGCAAAGGTGTTAAAGTGCAGGCACCCCCCCATGAAACAATTTATACGCAAAGCGAAATTTTACCTTCCTTCTCGATTGATGCTTACTGTTAAGAGTTTAAAAATAACATACAGAAAGTGGAGTGCCTGATAATTTCATCTTTTCTATTTCCATTGCCCTGCAGTTGCTTGCGGAAAACAGCGCTGATGGATGGGATGTAAGACTTGTTTCTTTAGCTTTTTCTGCCTTTCCTGTTCCTTAGATTTAGTGGTCGAAGGACTGCGGTGTGTAGTTTTATCAAGAGACCTTTGCCACAGATTTCTGCTGCTGGCAGAATCTAATACCGTGAGAGGAGTAGAAACGTGTGGAATACTGTGTGGAAAACTGGTATGGCCTTTGTTTCGTATCTTTCTGCCCACGATACGTTTGTAGTCGTGACTTCCCTGTGAGAAGCAGAACAGAGTGAATGCATCCTAAGAGTTGCAAAAATTATGAAGTTATCTTTATTTAGATTAATGACACAAAACTGCTGTCATTATTAATGGAATGATCCTTCCAGGAAATGGGTTGTAGAATTTTAGGGATATCATAAAAGCTCATTGTAAAGAATGAATCAAACCACATGTTAAACCTTTGTTTAGCAAGATGATGGATTAGAGGTGCCTGGCTGGGTCAGTCGGTTAAGCATCCCAACTCTTGGTTTCAGCTCAGGTTGTGAGATCAAGTCCTGAGTCAGGCTCCAGGCTCAGTGCAAAGTCTGCTTGAGAGTCTCCCTCCCCCTCTGCCCCTCCCCCTGCTCTCTCTCTCCCTCTCAAATAAATAAAATCTTAAAAAAAAAAGAAAAGAAAAATGATGGATTACAGGTCTCCAGATTTCCAAAGCCATCTAAATCAGATTTCTGTTGCAATTGTTAGTTTCCCATGTAGTTATCTAATTAAGTCTACCCATTCTGACCTGAGGCAGGTGGTCATCTCGCTGCCCTTTTGCAGGTCCATGTGGAATAAAACTCAGGTTTTGTTGTTTCCTTTAGTTTCAGACAGTAGTCTCAACAAGATTTCAACTGAAATCTTATGGCATAAGTCCTATTTACGTATGGAAGATATTTTCAGAAATATGTGATGAAAGACAATGTCAAACTAGAAGGAGGACCAAAGAGAGATGATGCGTTTAATTTGCTACTTGCAAGAAGGATGAATAATGTCTTGTGGAAAGTGCCCTTTATAGTGTCACTTGGGTCCAGGCACATCTTCTGCCCTAAACGTTTAGCTTGGGGACCGTTGCTTCACCGGATGTGTTTCATTCAGCACACATTCCCCCTGCAGTATTCCCGTTCTGCATCTTCACGTGTCCTCCAGGAGAGAGGAAGCACAGAGGACCGACGCAGGAGTGTCACCTGCCATGTCCTCCCCTCAGCCACCTTTTCTGTCCTTCAGGGGCAGTGTGGTCTGGATGCTTCCTCAACACCATATGTTGTACCTAGTTTGACTGATTGATTCAGTCATTCATTCCTTCAGCAGACAGACATGTACTCAGTACAACCAGGCACCGCGCTTGGTGCTGGCGTCTATAGCCTACAACAGCCATAGTTGTTGCCATAGGACGCTCACGTGATGGCTCTGAAGAACCAGCCAGATGATTCATGCTCAGAGGGGCAGGAGAGCCCTCAGACCGGAGAGAAGGTGGCACTTGCGGAGGGCGGACAGCTACTCCCAGCGCCAGCATCTCCTGACTCCGCATCCGATCACCTCCTCCCAGTCCCCTTCCTTCAGCTCTTCCCTTGGCCCGAAGGAACTGATGTGTTTTTCCTTTCTCTTTTTCTAACTGCGAATCCAAAATATCACCTTAATTATGGAAAATCTCAGTGAGTTCCCCCAATGGCTGGAGCACATTAGGTCTGGGAGGTGAAATGAAGTATAAGTAATAAAATAAAAACAAGACTGTCAGCCTCCACAAACCTTAGAAATGTCCGGCAGTAAATCCACAAAATCATTTAATATCCCCCCCTCCTAATAAACCTGTTGCTGTTTTGTTCGGATCTTTTCTGCGGCAAATGTAATATATCAAGACATTTATTAACTGAAGAATCACGGACCAACCCCGGGATGTGAACTCCCTATTTGTCATGTTTTCTATTGTGAGAAGAGGTTTTGAGGTCCGGAGAGCTGCCTCTCAGATTTGGGGCAGGTTATCCATTTTTAAGTGTGAGACTTTGATTTTGAGGTGGCGGGTGGTGGGGCCGTCTCTAGTCTTCCAGCAAGACAGTGTACCCCAGCTCAGGCTCCGGGGGCTTGTGTTTATTTATTTTTTTCTCAGATGCTTGTTATTCTTTCTGCTGATTGTTTTTTAGACACATAATGAATTTACTATCACCCATGTAATCGTGCCCAAGCAGTCCGCGGGGCCGGACTACTGTGACGTGGAGAACGTGGAAGAATTATTCGGCGTTCAGGACCAACACGGCCTCCTCACGCTGGGGTGGATCCACGTACGTGTGACCATCGGGTTTCAGTGTATTTTCCGTGGGGTGCTGTTTTCCTTCTTGAGGAAACTGAACTTCCTTGAAACTGTTTCTTCTTGATTTTTTTCAAGCGGAGTAAATGTTATCCTATGAAAGCATTCTCTTCGAGGCCACGTCTCAATCTGTCAAATCTGGATTTGGGCAGGGCTATATTCTGCTCTTTTTTCTTACCATCCAACATTAAAGGAGAGAGCAACATTTGGAAATTGGGTGATTTGCTTTGATGGTTTTATATAGTCTAATGGAGACCTAGTCAGATTTTTAACTAATTTGACGAGACGGTTATTAATGTTCCCTTTCTCTTTGCCGTGGGTCAAAAGTAGATGATTTTAAGAAAATTTCTGAAAATGTTACTTTGAAACAGATGCTTTTATATAACAAACAGGGACCATACATTCTTCCACATCTCCCCTACAGACCAAGGAGGAATTTTTACTGTATAAACAGCCAAGGTGGGGCCAAAAATATTGGGTTCCAATGTCCACTGGGCCATCATAGGAGTGAGAAAGGGCTTCTGAGTTGAAAGACGTGACTTTAAACCTCGGCTCTGCTAAACACTCCTTGCAGGAATGGCGGTAGATTATGTAAGCAATCTGGGCGACAGCTTCACCATCCATGGAACAGATGTCCTCATAATCGACTTCCCACAGTGGTCTGTGTTAAATGAAATAATGTCAGTGAATTTCATGGCCCATTTTTCTAGGAACTCAAAATTGTAGCCATTGGGTTTGGTGTTGATGCTCTACTTTTGCTATCCATGGCTTAAGCTGTCTGGGGGACATTTTTCCATTCAGTCTTATACATGTGGACCTGGGGTAGGGACAAGTCATCCCACTGTCATGGGATGATGGCCAAGATTTTCAGAGAGAATGTGGAAGAATCCAAGAGCGCATGAGAGCTCTTGAGAAACTAGTGACCATTTTTCATTTTACTTGCTTTGCAAGGACACACTGAGGAGGGGCAGGACACGCACTTAGAGCCCCCGTCCCTCCCCACACACAAAATCAGCAAGCGCTTGGTGGTACATAATTGCACAGGGAGAGGAGACTTTAGTCCCAGCTCTACCTAACTTCCTTTTCTTTTTTAAGATTTTATTTATTTATTTATTTATTTGAGAAAGAGCATTAGCAGGAAGAGGGGCAGAGGGAGAGGGAGAAGCAGGCTCCCCGCTGAGCAAGGAGCCTGACATGGGGCTCGATCCCAGGACCCTGAGATCATGACCTGAGCTGAGGGCAGGCGCTTAATTGACTGAGCCACTCAGGCGGCCCTCCACCTAGGTTCCTGTGTTCTTTGTCACCTCCTTGCTTCTAGGTGCCCCCACTGAGCAGCTGGGGCTAATGAGTGCCCTCTCTCCCTCACTGGATTTGGGTGAGCATAAACAGGACATCGAGTGTGAAAGCCCTTTGAAAAATATAAACCACCTCTCAAACGCAAGAAATGATTTATGATGACGAGTTTGCAAAACTTTCCATAGATCTATTTGTTTTACTTAACAGTAAGTAATGTGCCTTACTGGCTGATTAAAAACCACTGAATTTTAAAGGTGCTCTTTAGTTCAATGTGATTTTCTGTAACAGGAATGCATTTTAGAGCAAAATAAAATATAGCAAAGGAATCATAACATAAACTGAGAGAGAATGACAGTCCATTAAATTATACTTACACCGAAGAGCCAATGTTAGTTTCCGTTATAAAACATTTTCCAAATTAAAAACAGGTTTTCCCTTTATGACCTGTGTATATAATATATGCAGTAATGAAGTTAAGTCACTTCAATTATGAATTTGGCAAAATTTTAGAATTCTGGAATTTTGCTTTTTGTTTATTTCACCATGGCAAATCATTGCAGTTCAATGAAAACCCTAAAACATTGTATTTCTAAATTTTAATGGTTGCAAATGATATTTTTTGATTTTTTTATTGACATAATAGTAGCAACACATTCCAGAGCTATCAGAATCTGATAGGGCTGGATTGGCGTGTGGACTTCTCAGCTTACCTGGCTCTCTGCACGTCGGCATTATTTACTCTCGTGCTTACCTCAGTCTCCTCATCTGGAAAATGGGGATGATAACAGCACTTTTCTCATGTTGTTGTAAGAGTCGAATGAGGTAATGCGTGGGAGGCGATTCCATCCGTGCCTGAGCGAATGGCACCTGCAGCCATCATCATCATCATGGGCGTGGCCATGTTCATGGTCATTTTTATTTCCATAGAGGGGGAGGGGTGGGAGCGCCATTCTCCCGTGGAAGAGCTGTTATTATCCGAGTGGAAGTGAAGGGCTCAGGTCGCCCGCGGTGTGCATTCAGTCTGCAAATAAATGAACAGGCAGAGCCGTTTGTCTGTTTGGCAGTCTGCTTGCTGTCTCACAGCGCCAGGTGCCTCTGAGCAGTTCGAACTTTCTCGCCAAGGCATAGACGGGTCTGTGTAGTAACAGAAGGTCTGAATGGAATCCGATTAACAGGCAGTCAGACCCTCCTACTCAAACCTCACTAGAGCTTTGGGTTTTCAAAGGTAGGGTAATTTCCAGTCCTCAGTTGACCTACGTCTTTGTAGACCAAGACCAAGAGTTATTTTTTCCTCACAGAATATGTATTTTCTGTAAATAGATATCAACGGCTTTACCTTCATTCTGTTAAATCTATTAAATAAAGTAGAAATGAGTTGTAAAATCTTGCATTTCTTTAGCAGACCATAGTGCAGTGTAAAGGCATGAAGCTGTTTTTATGGGTCCCCGCCCTTTAGTTAACAATGACAATATGCTGGGGCCTGGGTGGCTCCGTCAGTTCAGCCTCCAACTCCTGGTTTCGGCTCAGGGCACGACCTCAGAGTCGTGAGATCGAGCCCTGCGTGGGGCTCTGCGCTCAGCAGGGAGTCTGCTTAAGATTCTCTCCTCCTTCTCCCCATGATCCCCCTCTCAAAAAAAACAAAACAAAACAAAACAATGACAACATTAAAATAGCAGAAGCAATAAGACAGCAACAAACATAGCAAATGATTTTGATTCCTTTCTGTGCTAGGCACTGTTCTAAGAATCTTATGTGGATTGTCGCATTTAATTTTAATCTAGCAACCCCATGAAGAAAATGCTTACTGTCCTTGTTGTATAGCTGATGAAATGCGCATGAGGGGGTTAAGTGATCTTCTCAGTGTCATAGAGCCAGGGAGCGATGGGCCCAGGACGCAGACAATGCATGCTGGGGTCTTGGTTTCATGCTTAAAGTGGTCACATTCCTTTTTCAACGGGAATTGGGGTTAACTATGAATTTTAAAAATCATGATGGGTGCGTGTATCTTTCATATTCAAGTGTAAACCTCTGATTTGCCTCTCACAAGCTTAAGCTTGTATATAGCTAAAACCCTGGAAGATACAGTTTTCGGTTTATAGTCTCCCCTTCCTTCTCATCATGCGGGTATTTACTTGCTGTGGAAGATGAGTCCCAAACGCCTCCAACAACTTGGAGAGTTCTGTTCCCCTATTTGTAGGGAATGATGGTCACGAGAGGACACACAGCAAAATGTGGTAAATTCACTGAAAACGTTCCTTTCGTGTCCATGGTTTTGTCTAAAGCATCTCTGGGTTTCCAATCAGAGCCGTGCTGCTGACCAGCTGTGTGACCACAGGCAAGTTACTTAAAGGAGCCTTGGGAGCCTGTGTGTGAAATTGAGATGCTCCTAGAAGCATCTCCTAGCTGTGTTGTGATGAGAATCTCTTTAAAGCCTCTGGCAGATTAATTTCCAGTTCTGTCTGTTCTGATAAAGCAGAACACACACGAACGCTTCCAAGAGCCTCTTCTCAAAGCTGTGGTTATTCCAAGGCGCACGAGGGGAAGGATAATGTCAGCCACACATTTTTTAAAATCCTGATTTGATTCACGACGGTAAAAAAGAAAAAAAAAAAACAGTCACTGGAGCTTTCCCTTAGAACGGGCTGTGACCTCGGCTAAGACAGTTCCTCTAGTAAGACTGTGGTCTCTTCTGTTTGCAGACACATCCGACCCAAACTGCATTCCTGTCCAGTGTTGATCTTCACACTCACTGTTCCTATCAGCTCATGCTGCCAGAGGCCATTGCCATTGTTTGTTCGCCAAAGCATAAAGAGTGAGTGTCCCTGTGGGCGGGGTCCTGGGGAGGGGTCTGCAGCGCTGGGTCAAGTGCGTCCACGCAGCACGTGGCCACGTGGCAGCACTGGGAGAGGCGGGGCCCCGTGCCCTTGGGAAGCAGACGTTGGTGGCAGTCAGCTCCCTTTGGTGTTCAAGGTCCTTTCATAGTGGGATTACTGGTTCTCTTTCCTTAGTGAGCACGATCTCCAAGTGGATAAACCGGGTGTTGTTTCAGTTTGCCATTTGAGATCGTAATTCTCCTGTTGTAAGAAAATGCCTAGCCTTGGCTAATGACCTCCAAAGCCTTTCTAGGTCTGGGGGACAGTGATCATTAGAGAGTGATTATGAGCAGAGGACTCAGACAAACTTAGAGTGCAGTCCTGCCTCCAGCCTCAAAGGGTGTGTGACACCACTATGAGCCTCAGTCTCTTTATCCCTGACACCGCCTGTGGGGATTGACGTGAAGAGGCAGGTGAATGGCAGTCTGTA
This sequence comes from Ailuropoda melanoleuca, assembly GCF_002007445.2. Classification (NCBI taxonomy): domain Eukaryota; kingdom Metazoa; phylum Chordata; class Mammalia; order Carnivora; family Ursidae; genus Ailuropoda; species Ailuropoda melanoleuca. The sequence continues at coordinate 52,808,470 of NC_048223.1, forward strand.
GAAAGGGCTCAGCATAGTGTCTGGCACCAGTTAGCACTCAACAAATATTTGCTCTTTCTTTAAACAGCATCTGCAGTATTAGAAAAAGTAGAAATAACTGCCACCTGTCATTTCCTCTCACGGGGCCTCCGTTTTCCATTCCGGTCTCACAGGACAGTTCAGCTGTCTCTTCCCCATTGCAGCCCAGCAGGTGCATGGAGTTGGCATTGGCCCCTCGGGAGTTTCTCTGCTCTGGGCCGTTATTGCAAAATCGGTTTAAAAGATAGGCCACTGATGGGTGTTAAGGAGGGCACATATTGCATGGGGCACTGGGTGTTATACGCAAACAATGAATCATGGAACACAACATCAAAAACTAAGGATGTACTGTATGGTGACTAACATCATGTAATAAAAAAATTATTTAAAAATAACAAAATAAAAAAAGATCGCTGTGGAGAGGCGTCTGGGTGGCTCAGTCGGTTAAGAGTCCGGCTCTTGATTTTGGCTCAGGTCAGGATCTCAGGGTCGTGAGATCAAGCGCTCTGTCGGGCTCTGTGCTGAGCATGGAGTCTGCTTAGGATTCTCTCTCTCTGCCCTTCTCCTTCCCTCCCACCTGCTCACTCTGGAAAGCCAAATGATCTTTAATTTTTGTACCTTTTATTTCCACCCTGAAACAGCACGGGTATTTTCAGGCTCACCAATGCCGGCATGCTTGAGGTTTCTGCTTGTAAGAAGAAGGGCTTTCATCCACACACCAAGGACCCCAGACTGTTCAGTGTGAGTAGACTCTGCTGGCTCTTTTTTACAGATGCTTATCTTTCACCTCTTCCTTTTTTTTTTTTTTCTGCTTTAAGGAGAGAAACAGTAGCAGTATAATACAGGATAAAACACTGAGGTGCTTAGTTTGGGGTTTTCTTCTCCTGAAAATTAATCAATCTTTGTAGTTACTTCTGATTTCTTTGCATTATTATTTTATCTACAAGAAAATGGCAGGATTTCTAAAGCACACTTGATTGTGCATGAAGTTACTTTTCCATTTATGTATCTGCGTGGTACATAAAGAAATACAGATTTCCTCAGACTCCAAGGGAGCAGATAATGAAAGAAAATGATATTTAGTGTCTCATGAGTTCTTTCTGCTCAGTGTGGCCAGATTAATTTTTCAGAACAGTTCACTGAAACCTGTAATCATATTTCTTGGCTAGCTACCTGCAGCCCCAAAGAAACACTTGTGACTACATCTTTTCTTTCCAGCTGCTTGGCTGGTGGTTCTCTGGTGGGAACATCAGAGGAGCATTGTTCTGAAGTTAAGACCTGCTTAAAATGACAATCAGTTGGCAACGTTTATATGTGTGTTTTTGTTGGAAATGAATAAATATGATTCTGTTTGTTCTGACCAGAAATATTTTCTGAATTAGGAACATTTTTAAGTTAAGAAATTCATATTCCCTTTCTGCAGAGAACCATGGTAAATGTTATGATTAAAACCAATTTTTTCTCACCTAGATTTGCAAACATGTGTTGGTAAAAGACATAAAAATAACCATGCTGGATCTAAGGTGATGTGTTCCGAAGATTAGCACCATTGACAGCAGACACGAACGCGTGGACGTGCGGCTGCCGGATTTTCTTAAGACGTTTCCTGAAGTGACTGATATTTTATATTTATACATTTTAGATCAGAAAGTTTGATATTTATTGTTCTGGCCCATTTTGAAGTTGTCTTTTTGGGTTGCTCTGTCTCTGGAGAGTCACAGTGTGTTACATCAATAGCTGTGAATTCGCCCAGCTGCTCCGACCACGTAATAAATGACGCTGCAAACAGTATGTCTGATGTTCGTAGAGCTCTCTGCACACGCTTTCAGGGCTTTCTGTGCCTCGCTGTATTTTTTCCTCATTCTCGTGAAAGGCAATTCCAGGGGGCGCCTGGGTGGCTCAGTGGGTTATGCGTCTGCCTTCCGCTCAGGTCATGATCCTGGGATCGAGCACAGTGTCCGGCTCCCTGCTCAGCGGGAAGCCTGCTTCTTCCTCTCCCACTCCCCCTGCTTGTGTTCCCTCTCTCACTGGCTGTCTCTCTCTCTGTCAAATAAATAAAATCTTTTTAAAAAAATCCAAAAATAAAAGGTAATTCCAAACGAGAGATGCTGAGTACAGGGGGTCTCCCAGACAGGCCATCTGTTTCTGCCACCCTTTCCTGTGGTCGAAGATGAGCAGTTTCCACGTGTGAGAAGAAACGTGGCCACAGATGGTAGAGCCATCTTGCGTTCAATGTCAGCAGGTGGGCTCAGAGATACGTCTGCAGCAGATCCCAGTGGAAGATACCAGAACAGTGAGCTTTTACTCAAGGAGCAGGTGCCAGAAGGCTTGGGGTAGCTGACGGTTCACTAACTTGACCGAGAGGGCTGAAACCAGACGCGCTTGACAGAAGAATGTATAAAGTCTCAGATAAAAGTGTACAGCTTGTTACTGTGAAAGGTGATGGGGTGACGGGGAGAAGAAATGCAATGCAGGAAATAACTGATAATTCTTAATTTAAGAGAATATGTAAGAAAATAATTTGGAAAGCACACTTGCAATTAAAAGCATCTGTCTATAAACCATGGCACAGGGAACTGGAAGAAAAAAAATACCTTTAAGCTGACTAAGGTAACATAAATACAACATTGTGGTTTTACTGAGGCTTGGATTGGGATTTGTGACTGGCATCTAGATAAGAAAAACATTTATCTGGATCAAAAGACAGGGATTAAATAGAAGGAATGGGAGGTTTGTGTTCTGTGTTGGCAAGTTGAATTAGGAGGAAAAACATTGTGGAGACAGAATGCGACCATATTCAGAGGTAGAATGTTTAAAGAGGTGATTAAGGTAAAATGAGGCCACTACAGGGCCCTAGTCCAATCTGACTGGGGTCCTTATGTGAAGAAAAAATTAGGACACAGACGCAGAGGGAAGATCACTGGAGGACACAGGGAGACGACGGCCCTCTACAAGGAAAGATGCTTCTGAAGAAACCAGACCTGTCCACACCTTGATCTCAGACTTCCAGCCTCCAGAACTGTGAGAAACTGAATTTCTGTCGTTTAAACCACCCAGTCTGTGGTATTTTATTACGGCAGTCCAGCAAATTCATACGGTACTTAATAAATATTTCCTGAAGTTGCTTGTCTTCTTTTTCTTCCTCGGGGACACAATGGAAATGACTTTTTTTGTTGTCACGCAGAAATTACTCTCGTCTCCACAGACCTTGTCAATTATGGAAGAGCAAGCAGGCTGTCTGTGGGTTATTCTCAGGTCCTGAAGTTGCTCCTGGATTCCTTTGAGAAGTGTTTTGTTCGTGGAACAGTTGGCATTATATTTGAAATGCAGTGTCAGTGAAGGCCACATCCCAGGGTTGGTTCCATATCTCCCCCCATTTCATCCGCTGCAGACACACAGGTCATGCTGGAGACTGTGTTGTCACAACTGCTCGGACTGAGACCAAGGTTCTCGTTGGGGAACCAGCCACAGAGTCCCCAAAACATGGGAAGCAGATGTTTCTCTCCTGGCACGTCTTGCAGAATCGTATAGCAAGAGAATGTTTTCCATGAAGAGGGTGCTTGAGAAATCTCATGTGTTTGGCCCTGATCAAGGAAGAGATGAAAACGTTCAGCTCCTTGTTGTTAGAAGAGTTTAGCGTATTATCTGTCGTGAAGACAGCAAATATGCAAAAAACTCCTCTGTTCCTTTAAGAAACGTGTTTCCCTTTCTAACGTCTTGGCTCTTCATGAGGCAAGAATGTATTTTCCTTGGGGACGGCTGACAAAAACATTAGTTAGTGGCTCTGCGAGAGTCATCATACTCATGTCCAAGAAGACTCTTTTTTCAGTTATCAGAAGGCACGTCTTCATTTGGGTTGCTCTGACAAAAATAGCACAGAGTGGCTTAAACAACAGACATTTACTTCTCTCCGTTCTGGAGACCCGAAGTCTGAGGGAATGCCAGCACATTTGGGGCCTGAGTGGGGGCTCTCTTCCAGGCTTACGGATGGCCACCTTCTTGCCATGTCCTCACGTGGTGGACAGAGGTCATCTCCCTCGAGTCTCTTCTTATAAGGACACTGATCCCATCATCAGGGCTCCACCCTCCTGACTCAACCCCCCCCCACATGCCCCCCTCCACACACCATCACACTAGGGATTAGATTTCAATGTATGGATTTAGGGACAAGGGAGGTACAAACATTTGGTCCATAGCAAAGCAAGTGCCAAAAAGCTACTGTTTAACCATTTGCCATGCTTTATGGTGGCACTGGTATACATGTGAAATCCCATAATTCCATGAGAAAGTACCATTCACGAGAATATGAATAGCTGTTGTTCTATTCCCTGTGATCTGGTGTTCAAAGGCCTTCAAACAGATTTACAGAATTACTCTTTGCAAAGATAGTTTTCAGAGAGAATCGCCAGTTGATTCAGTCATACTAGGTATTAGTTTCCAAGAACAAATTTTTCGAAAAGAAAGGGTTTTTTTTTTAATTAAAGCAATATATTTTATGTTAATAATGTTTTATACTTATGATTTTAATCTTATATTTTTAATAATTAAACAAATTTAATAAAATCCATATTCCTGTATATGTTTAAGTAATCAGAGAGGAGCTAGAGAAATGGGGAAAATGATGAAAATCCAGGGGAGAGAACATTACCTAGAAAGGAAAATAGCCAGAATGCAGGGGACAGTTGGAGCAGTGTGGAGGGTGAGGAAGAGAAAACAGTGATAGGGAAGGACCCTGAAGAAGGGGGGTGGGTGGGTAGGAGTGTTGTAGACCACCGTACTGAATTTGTTTGAGGTAAATACCTTGGGCATTGTCTAGACCAAAAGACATTCTAAAACCACAGCGATAATTTTTTCCCATCCATCAGGGAGGATAACCTTCACAGCCACCTTGACTGTGAAAGTGGTTTATTCAAGTTAGTCATGGTCTCCAGGGGTCCCCCATGTACCGGTGAATTGAGTGGTGACACTATATTCTTGAGTTTCAAGAAGATGTTTAAAATTCTGTGCAGTTATTCCAAGAGAGAAAAACATTGACAGACTGTTCAAAAAAATAAGTTTCATAAGGTTTTCTCTCACCAAAAGACTGATGGACAAGAGAAACAAAACAACTAGAAGACATTTGCTCTATTCCTGAGTTCAGGCAAGGTTTTCTCATCTCCAGAAATGAGGTGTATGAATTATTGATTTTGCAAGTTCCTTGCAGCAATAAAATTTTGTACTTATTGAAGTTTTTGGGTTTTTTTTTTGCAAGGCAATGCATTATAATTTTTCCCTGTTTTTAAAAAGCTATTTGTTGAGGTAAAATTCATGCAACGTAAAAGTAACATTTTGAAGTGAACAATTCAGTGACACTCAGTACGGATGTGGTATCTTCAACCACTACGTCTGACTAGTTCCAAAACATTGGCGTCAGTCCGAAGTGAAACTCCTCACCCACTAAGTTGTTCCTCCCCATTTCTTTACCTCTGGCTTCCGGCAACCACCAATTTGCGTTGTCTTTGTAAATTTATCTATTCTGGCTATTTCATATAATTGAAATCATACAATGTGTGAACTTTAGGGTCTGGTTTCTTTCACCTTAACATTGTGAAGGTTCATCACATTGTACCGTGTATCGGTACTTCGTTCCTTTTTCCTGGCTGACTAATATTCCATTGACTGGATATGCCACCTACGTTCGTCCATTCATCCGGTGACGGGTGTTTGGAATGTGTCTGCCTTTTGGCTATCGTGAACAGTGCTTCTTCGAACATGTGCGTAGATGTACTTTTTGAGTATCTGTTTTCATTGTTTGGGGGTATATTCATAGGAGTAGAATAGCAGGGTCATATGGTAATTCTATGTTTAACTTTTTGAGGGACTGCCAAACTGTTTTCCATAGAAGCTGAACCATTTTACATTCCTTCCAGCAATGTACAAGGCTTCCAATTTCTCCACATCTTTGCCAACACATTTTTATTTTGTGTGATAGCCATCATGGTACGTGTGTTTTGTAGTATCTCATAGTGGTTCTGACAGGGCAGTACATTATTAACTTAATTCTTTTAAAGTAAAAAAAAATATTTTAAGATTTTATTTATTCATTTGAGACAGAGAGATACAGAGAGGGGGAGAGGCAGAGGGAGAGGGAGAAGCAGACTCCCCGCTTAGCTGGGAGTCTAACATGGGGCTCGAAACCAGGACCTGGAGATCATGACCTGAGCAGAAGGCAGAAGCTTAACTGTCTGAGCCACCCAGGTGCCCCTAAAGTCAAAATTTTTTTTTTATTTATTTATTCAACAGAGACAGAGACAGCCAGTGAGAGAGGGAACACAAGCAGAGGGAGTGGGAGAGGAAGAAGCAGGCTCATAGCAGAGGAGCCTGATGTGGGGCTTGATCCCATAACGCCGGGATCATGCCCTGAGCCGAAGGCAGATGCCCAACCGCTGTGCCACCCAGGCGCCCCTAAATTCAAAATTTTTATAAAAATATTTATTTAAGTAATCTCTACATCCAGTGTTTGGGGCTCGAACCCACTACCCCGAGATCAAGAGTTTCCTTGTCTTTGAGCCAGCCAGGAGCCCCAAAGTCAAATTTCAATAATAAAATCCAAGCTGATGTCGAAGATGCCTGAGGCTTCTAGAACTCTCTGTCATCACACGCTTATTAAGTTGTGGGATACCCAGCCCCAGGCATTTATTGAGCTCACTAGAATATGTTTAGAAGAAGAATTTTATTTTATCAAGGGCAATCAACTCTTTTGACCAGGTAGGATTAGAAAGACAGGAGAGAGAGGCATCTGGGTAGCTCAGTCAGTTGAGTGTCTGCCCTTAGCTCGGGTTGTGATCTCGGGGTCCTGGGGTCAAGCCCCATGTTGGGCTCCCTGCTTGGTGGGGAGTCTGCTTCTCCCTCTCCCTCTGCTCCTCCCCTCTGCTTGTGCTCTCTCTCTCTCTCCCTCAGACAAATAAATTAAAAAATCTTAGAAATGCAGGAGAGAAAACAACCAACAAGAGCCATACCAGTGGCACCTAAATACCACTTTTCTTTGCATGAAACTCAGTGGTTTATGTATTCACACGGGAGAAGACCTGGGGACATCCATCTGAAATCACAAACTTTTCCTTTTTTTAAGAACAAGGGCTAGTTCTTAATTGGAAGGATGGAATTCACCTGCTTCATGTATTTTTGTGTGGACAGGTGATGCCCTTTTGCAGAGGAAGATCTGACGGATGATTTTAGGCCGTTTCTTAAAGGGTTTCAGGTTGTAGTGTATGCAGAGGGGTGGAAAGGGTCAACCCAATGATAGGACAGAGAAATACGCTTCAAAACCAAATTTGTTGGGAAAGAAAGAGACATGACCTGCGAAGAATATGAACATACCATCTTTGGATTGGGTGGGTCTAGAGTGCCACAGACTTTTCTCGAAGGGACATCTGAGTTTCAGCCTCTGAGAAACTGTCATTAACTACACGGTATAAAAGCCTGTGTCCTCACCAGTTTTCTTAAAGATAGCAAATGTTACAAAAGCACCAGGCAAACTGTAATCATTGATATTTACTTCAGACTTCCAAGGGGCATGGAGTGATTACAAGAACATTCTAGAAGAGCGATAGCATCAGGAACCAATTAGCAAGATGGCAGTGCCTGGATGTTTACTTCCTGGATATGTTTCTGAAAATGAGATGAAGAATTTAACCCACCAGATGAAGCCCCTGTGAATGGCAAATGAATCCAATACCAAATTTCTCACTCAAAATGGCCTTCATGGCTTATAATTGCTGTCTGATTTCGAGACTGAGGTTTAACAGAGAAAACGTTATAAACTCTGCTTTGGAAAATCAGTCAAGGGGCGCCTGGGTGGCTCAGTCGTTAAAAGTCTGCCTTTGGCTCAGGGCGTGATCCCGGCGTTATGGGATCGAGCCCCGCATCAGGCTCCTCCGCTGGGAGCCTGCTTCTTCCTCTCCCACCCCCTGCTCGTGTTCCCTCTCTCACTGGCTGTCTCTCTCTCTGTCGAATAAATAAATAAAATCTTTAAAAAAAAAAAAAAGGAAAATCAGTTAAGTCATAGTCAAACTTCTGAAGTCTATGTGTGGTTTGATTCTTTGGGGTTCTCTTTTCAGTTCCACATAGGGGTGCACTGTCCCATCTCAGCTTCTGCTAAGAACCCGGGCCACCTACACCCTACTTCCCCTTCTCCAGCCTCACCCCCTCAGCTCCCCCACCCTGTTTTCCTGGTTAACTCTTACTAAGTTTCTTGTAAGCATTACCTCCTCGGCGGGAGGAGGCTCCCCGGAGCCCCTGGCTGTATGAGCCCATCCCCCATATCCATATTTCCACTTTTGTGGTCCTCACAGTGCACCCTAGCTACCTGTGGGATGTCCGTCTTCCTCACCACTAGACCGGAAGTTCCATCCGGGCAGAGCCAGGCCTGTTCTCTGTATGGTTCCCACCTGTCCCAGTCCTAGCTGAAAGCAGGTGCTCTTCACGCAGCCCCTGAACTAACTGGGGTCTCCCGGAAATGAACAGGACTTGTGCATCTGGTTTTCATACTCTGGTGTGCAATGGCCACATCTAGGGCTGGGTCATTTTCTTCTCCTCCTCTTTCTCTTCCTCCTCCCCTTCCTCTTCTTCCTCCTTCTCCTCTTCTCCGTATCTTTTTGAATAAGCTTCGCTGCAGCAATGGCTGCTGGTGGAACCATGTGTGTTGGCTCAGACAGCCTCCTCCCCCACTGCAATCGGGAATCCTTCCCCAGGCTGTTCCGTGTTCGGAATTCTCCTCGAGAGATTCAGGCTCAGCCTGGCTGCATGAATGACACCAAGCTGACAACAAAGACTTACTTGGTTCCAAAAAATAAGTGAGTAACACTCCCACTCATCTGTTCATAGCAAAAGTGTGAATCAATGTTCCTAGAAACCTGTGTCATCTTTTGGGGGGTTTTGCAGAAGCCTGTCATGGGGAAATTTGAGTGGGTTTGAGTCTGGTTCCCTATTGCTAAGGGAGGAAAGGGGATTCAGGAGGCAGCCAAATACATTGCTGGTTTTATCTCCTCGAGATTCATAGGAGGCTCACCCACAGGACTCTGCCACCCGTCCAGCCCTTCAAGGTCAAAGGGCATCTTGCGGAATCAAAGGGAGGAGGAACTAACCTGAGACTGGGCAAAGGTGCTGGGTGCTCACAAGGAAGGAACAGTTCACGGATGCCCGTTTAGTGAGGGGCTCTGGTTCTCCTGACTGCTGCCTCTGGCGCTGGCGCTTTCAAGTTCTTGGACGGTTCCAAGGCCTCATTCCCTTATCGAGAGCTCCCGCCCTCCGGTGGTAGATGTGAAGTACAGCCGTGCAGCGGATTTGTTTTACTCTATGCAAACCCTGTAGTGAGGGTGGGAGCCCTTGGGGACTTTTGCCTGAATTACAAGAGCCATCTGGCTGTAATTATCTGTGCACTAACGCCCAAGTTTAAGTTCTAGTAGGTACGGAGTGCCCTTGCCTGGTGAGCGGAAACCTGCAACTGGGAAATTTCCCTCAATCATGACACATTACAGCGGTTCTCAAATTTTGATGTGCAAAGGAATCATCAGAGAAATCTGATTAAAACTCAGGGTCCCAGCCTCAGCTCCAGACAGTCTAGCTCAACAGGCTTTGGATTATGACCCAGGAATCTACCCACTTAGAATGAGCCCCCAGTGAAGTTGACCTGTGTGGCCTGTGCCTTGAGACTTGCTGGCCTAAGGGCTAAGTGTTGGGCTTGGAACCAAGGTCCAGTTGCTCTCTGCCAGGGGTAGGACCACTCAGAGTCTCAGTTCCTCCTTCTATCAAAAGGGCAGTAAGAATACCAACTCCATAGGGTTGTCGTTGGATAAAATGAGGTCCTAATATATAGGGTTTGGTTTGTACACGCCAACTCTTATTTGTAGTATTAATATTAATTAGCTCAAGCCACAGGGCCAGAGAAGACCAGGGAGAGCCTGGGTTTTCTGGGCCAAACAGGCGTTACATCTTGGGTAAATCTCTGCAGTGACTTGCTGCCCTGGGCAGAGACCCCTCCCTGGACAGACAGCCAGTGGTTGCTGAGCCCCTCTCAGACTTCCCCACACAAGGGAAACGTGGTGCCCCGCTGAGGGCTGCTGAGGGCCCTGAACAGCCTGGGCAGAAAAGCGCTTTGAGACGAAGGCCCTTATGAGGAGGGAAGGTGTTTCTCTGCCTCTTTGTACCTCTCAGGCCAAATGGCTCAAAGAGTTGATGGCTCCTCTGTATAATGGTATCAGGGGAACAATTTCTGTTTCTTCATCTGTGAAATGGACGCAGTAATAATACTGTGCCCACCTCGTTGTGAAGAACACATGAGGGAGGAGATGTATTAAACCCTCTGTGTGATGACGGACACCGGCGGGCCTTGGAGAGACTTGTTAACTCTCCCATCCCTTCTCGTGTGAATGTATCTGTAACATCTCATTCGGACAGATATCGATCAGGAGAAGGGAAACCGACGATCCAGATGGATAACGAGAGTTTGGAGCATTTCTTGTTCTTTTAAGAATCTGTTTCCCCTGAAAGACTTAAGGTCATACTTTCTCTTAATACACCTACAGATGGCCCCAGCTTTTATAATGGTTCAATTTAAGATTTTTTGACTTTATAAGGGTGTGAAAGCAAAAGGCATTCGGTAGCAACTGTACTTGGAATTTGAATTTCGATCTTTCCCCAGGCTAGCGCAGGGGGGTAGATACCCTCCCCTGAGCCTGGGCTGGAGCAGCGAACGCATCTCCCAGGGTCAACGACACACACACTTCCCGCAATTTCGGACCCGTGCAGTCATCTTTCACTTTACAGTATTTCATAAACTACATGAGATATCCAGCACTTGTATTTTTGTTTGTTTGTTTGCTTGGTTTTTTATAAAATAGGCTTTGTGTTAAATGGTTTCACCCAAATGGAGGCAACTGTCAGTATTCTAAGCACATCTGAGGTCGGCTGGGCTCATCTACCATGTTCCGTAGTTAGGTGCGTTAAATGCATTTCGACTTGCAATATTTCCAACTCGGGTTGGGTTTGGTGGGATGTAAGCCCATCGCAAGTCGAGGAAAATCTGTATACTTACTGTTTCATATGTTTCATATATATTATAATCATACACCTGTGTGTGTATAACACAGAGTTGTTCTGTTTTCGCACACCAGCCTCCCAGTACTGAGGTTATGAGACAGCAAATTAATGTGATGGCCCAGCAAGTGGTGAAGTCAGGGTGGCTTATCCTATTGATACACTTTCATCCACGTTTCCATTTACCTCCCATGTATTTTCAGATTCTTTCCCCTGACAGCATTTAGTCAGAACGTCCCAGGTTAGTGTGAGCAAGCCCCTCCTAGCCGTGTCGTGTCCCAGGATCCACCACGAGGGGGAGCCACGGGTCCACCTACAGAAACAGGTGAGTCACCGGGTGCCCAGCCAAGGCTGCAGGTTCCCAGTAACATATTTCAGATTTATTAAAAAACACATAGGTAACAAGTCAGAGCTTTGGCTAGGAATGATTCGGAAAAGAATTGAAGGCGTTACTCCACATAACATTCACAGTTGTGTGCCAGAGACAGAGAGCAATAAGTGTTTTAGAAGCATTTGCGGTGGACAATGGATGGCCCGGCCTCATCGTATTCCTGTTTGCTGATCCACATTTGCTGGAAGGTGGACAGAGAGGCCAGGATGGAGCCTCCGATCCAGACAGAGTACTTGCGCTCCGGAGGGGCAATGATCTGTTGGCCAGAATGAGAAAGAAGGGCCGTTACCGCACTAGGACGGGGCCTGGCATTCCCCCAGGGTCCAGACTAGGTGGACCTCACTGAGCTCGGTGGACAACAGGGACAGTCTTGCTCTCAGCCCTAACCCCATCCGGACCCTAAGCCAAGGGAGGCGACAAGTGAATTTAGAGACTCTCCAAGGAGCACATTTGTTTCCCTGGCTTCCGTTACAGCATCTATTCTGAAACACCTCTGACGACTCTGATGGCATTGGTCTGCTCAACAAAGGACGGAAGTGAGCCCCACATCCCGTCTGGCCTCCACTCAAGAGCCCGGACAATGTCTCTGATTTCCATAAGCTGTGTCTCAGAACTCAGCAAAACACATATATTTTCTGTGAAGACAAACACCAGCGTCCTCCATGAGGGGCTTTGGTTTGCTGGAACTTACTCTAGGAGTCTCCTTCCACCTGTTTAAGTCCACCGAGCTGCATTGTTTCACCTGGGGGGCTCAGGGTCCCCTGTGGGATGACTGTTTATTTCCCTGGGGGTAGGTCCCAGTGGCTCTCCCTGCTACCCAGGCCTGACAGGCAGGGCATGCTAATGTTCCTTAAACAAATGAGCGGTTTAGATGCAGAGAGCAGTGACTTAAGCCAGGGGTCCCATCTACCTGCAGGAACCCCAAAACATAACTATAGATGAACAATTCCCAACCCCACTCCCGACTTGGATACTTGGGTAGAGACAAATATCGACACTTGGGCAAAAGGACAAGGTATTTCTGAAACCACGGTGGAAAGGTTTAATTTCTGTTTATCCCCTTAGCTCTGTTTGAACATTTATTTTTCATACACGTAGCTGGTATTTACGGAGCACCTACTATGTGCCTGCACGATGCTAAGCGTTTTACACGTATTCAGACCAGTGTAGAGAGTGTTGAATTAGCACCATGTTACACATGGAGAAACAGAGCCTGCGAGAGGTTTAAGTACCTGACGTTAGGTCACACCGGTTGCACACCTGAGGACCCGATATTCAAACCTGGACCTCTCCTAGGTGTGGTTTTGTTTTGTTTTGTTTTGTTTTGTTTTGTTTTGTTTTGTTTTGTTTTGTTCTGTTTTAGAAGCAACCTTTTCATTTAGGGGTAATTTTAGATGGACAAAAAGGTGGTACCTATAACCCCACCATCCAGTGTCAGTTGTCCCGGAAGTCATCACCTTACGGCCCCAGATCTTTTAATAGGTTTTCTCTCCCCACACTGGAGCCCCAAGTTCCATATTCGTGTTATTCAAGAAGCCAGGTTTGGGGAAGCAGGAACCGGGGGGGCTCTGGCTGCCACCGTCTGTAATACACCCCCACCTGGGCGGGCTTTGTCAGTGAGCCCTGAGCTGGTGGCGTGGGAGGAAAAGGCGAAAACAGCCAATCAGAGGAGCATCCAAGAAACATCAAGGTCAGGAAGGAGTCTCTCCTCTCACCATGCAGTCTTTCAGAGCCTGCACATCGCAGAGAGCTCCGGTCTGGCTCTCTTTCTGTTATCTGCAAACCCTTTTCAAAAACCGACAAGGGAGTGCAAATAACAGAGACCGTGTTTGAATACTTCTCGCGGGTGTGTGATCTGCACGCGGAATGCCCTTTCTTCCGCTCCCTGGGACATGGGTCAGAGATTCCCAGTGTGGCTTCTCATTTCCGAGCGGGGTAACAGCCTTTGAGAAGTCACCAGGTACATGTAAGTTTGCCTCCAAAGAACCCTCTCTGTTTAATCTCTGAGCTCCCACGACTGGGACTCAAAATGCATGATATAAGGGTCTTTGGTGGCTTGGGGACTGAGGTGGGTCATCCTGGAGGGATTCTGTGCTTCTGGGCATCGAGATCAAAAGGAGAGCCAGACAGAGAGCTGAAGATACAACTCATTCTTGGCCACTGAGCTGTGATCACTTCTGGCAGTGGAAAAAGAGTACAAGGTATAGAATCTACCACATTTAAACCTCTTTGGAAATATGTCCGGCTCATCCAATTTTTTGTAAAGTTCTATGTGTGAGATGCACTATTTCTGTGGTGGGGCAAAATGACACAATGTATATTTTTAAGGGATATGACAGAAATCATCTAGACTTACTGTGGGTATCGTTTCACAATATATGCAAATACTGATTTATGTTATACACCTGAAACTAATACAGTGTTACATGTGGGTTATAAATCAATAGAAAAATAAAGGGATATGCACACATGGGGAGCTCAGTTGAACTTCACTCCTGAAAGTAGCTGATGGACAAGGATAAGTATAGATTAAATTTTGTGCAGAATAATTGAGCTTCTCTGATGAACTGGGGTGACTTCTAACCTGTAAGGGGTGGAACTTGTGGACGTGGACTCACTGCTTAGCCTGGGAAACCACAAGCACACATGAGGAAGACATGGCCCCTGAAGAGCCCGTCATGTCTGGTGATGGGGTTGGTGTCATAGCTGGCAGCATCGCCGTGACACCTGACCTTGAACCGTACCTTGATCTTCATGGTGCTGGGCGCCAGAGCGGTGATCTCCTTCTGCATGCGGTCAGCGATGCCGGGGTACATGGTGGTGCCCCCGGAGAGGACGTTGTTGGCATAGAGATCCTTCCTGATGTCAATGTCACACTTCATGATGCTGTTGTAGGTGGTTTCATGGATGCCAGCAGACTCCATCCCTGCAAAGGAGACACGGGCCATGATCCTTGGGTGGTGGGCAAAACCCAAGTCAGACCTGGAAGAGCTGCATGGCCGCTGGAGGGTCTTACGCTGGACTGAAGCTAGGCAGGCATCGCGGTGTAGGGACCACCCTTCAGGATAGTCTCCACGCGCTCCCGCCTCTCGCCTAGAGAGGAAGCCTAATGTGGCCCCTCCAGGGGAACGAGGGTTACAACCTCACATGGCTGCTAGTTAACAGACTCACCACCATGTGCGGTTCAGGTAAGGGCAGAAGGTCCCGTGCGGAGCCAGCGTGCGGTCATAGCTCAGGGCCACCCCAAGTCTCTCTGCCTGCTCCCTTGCTCACACCCCTCAAAGCTAAAGGGCACCGAATCGCCAGGAAGGTCCTTCACCCGATCTGGACAAAGTCTCCTTTCTCTTCAGTTTTGATAATAGTTTGTTTTTGGTTTTTTGTTTTTTTGCCTGCACTTTTAAAAATTTCTGATGTGGGTCTTTTGAAAAGAACCTCCAGGTGGCCCTTCATGATTTGTGGTGCCAGAACGTAATAGTAATAATACCTAATTAATCATTATTAACAATATCTAATCGTTACCGAGTGCTTGTTTTGGTCAGGCGCTGGGCTAAGTGTCCCATGCATATCTGCCGTACTTCTTAGAACCACACTGTGATGCTGGTACCCTCACAACCCTCACTTTATACACGAGGACACGGAGGCCTGGGGACCTTGAGTGACCTTCCCAAGATCAGGACAGTAGAACTGAGACTCAAGCCTGGGCTTACCCCTCCCAGAGCCCACCCTCTGTAAACAACTATGCCAACCTTTGTCCAAGGTCAATGCTAATGTAGGAATAGGCTCTTCCATTTTCTCTTCCCCCCCACCCCAGCCCAGCAGTCCTCCTGAAGTCTTGGCATTCAGCACGTCCTTCCCATCCATCCATGGCTCCACTGTGGCCTCAGCACAGGCAATATCTGATTTTTTCCCCATACTCCCCACAGCAAGGATGCTTTTGGCTTGACTACAGCATAGACCGTGTTTGCTCAGAAAGAAAACTCCTTTCCTGACCTCCTTCTGCTCTCCCTAAAAATCTGACACTCTTTCCCTTGGCCTGGTTTAGAATTTGGTCTTGTGGCCCCTGGTCCCTGTCCCCACATGCAGAAAGATGTTGAGAGCCAGGGGCTGGCTGGATTCGAGGGGCTAGGGTGCTCCCCCCTGCCCAGGGACGGGATGCTGAAGCCTACCGATGAAGGAGGGCTGGAACAGGGTCTCCGGGCAGCGGAAGCGCTCGTTCCCAATGGTGATCACCTGCCCATCGGGCAGCTCGTAGCTCTTCTCAAGGGAGGAGGACGACGCAGCTGTGGCCATCTCGTTTTCAAAGTCCAGGGCCACGTAGCACAGCTTCTCCTTGATGTCCCGGACGATCTCCCGCTCAGCTGCCGAGATACAAACATGAGGGTTTGTGTAGAAATCCACCCGCCTCACTTCAGTTTCTCCTCCAATAAGGGTTCCTTTAAAAACGTGTGTATTCGATATTCTGCAACCCAAAATCCGTGATGGCAATTAAACTATAGGTCCTCGAGGGATCCACTTCTGTCCCTAGCAGAGGGGTAGGCTCCTCAAAAATGTGGTCTGGAAAACACGTAACAGGAAGAAAAGGAGCTAGAAAAGGCACAGAGCAGGACATCCTTTTGTACGTTACATTTGGGGTTTTTTTCCCCCCAGAATTAACTATTCACTCTCTGTTACGATTGTCTTACAATAGTTTGTTATATTGGATTTTCAGTGGACCAGGGAGTCTTACGCTTTGAGGCCCCCACGGTTTTCAAAACGCTCCAGAGACCCATGTTGCCTGGCCCGGGCAGGTCCCAGTTCACACCACTGGCAAATTCATTACCTTCCAGAAGAAGGCAGGCCAGGGAGGCTCAGTTATGCACAAAGAGGAAGAAGCGAGCAGGCAGTACCTTTCAGACTCCTGCCCTCTGACCTTCTAAGCTATTTGCTCCACCTAGGCCCCTGGAGCCTTTTGGAGATCTTCTGGGGTTCTTTTGTGAGGAGAAGAAGAGGAACATAGGTATGAATTCAACTCCCTACCCCCGAAAGAAACTTTAACACCCACAGGGCTCAAGCTCGGAGTCTGTAATAACCTTCAGGCGTGTCCAGACACAGAAACGCGTGGACAACACCAGACTGATGAGGGGAGGGCAGGCAGCCAGGGCCGGGACACTGAGGACGCCCTAACGTGTCCAGCGCCATCTGAGGTTGCCTCTTGCGGTCACAGCCGGGTGGCACCAGCTTGGGGGCCGAAGACGCAGGAAGAGCTTCCTGCTGGGTTGGTCTTCATACTAACAATTATGGACTTACTGACTTCGAAATATGGAATTACTCAGCCGGGAATTCCACATGCTCAGGGTTGTTCGATATGACAATCATGGGAGGGTGAGGAGACCATGGTTTGCTGAAGTCGGGTCACCTGGCTGGTGAGTGGCAGGACCGGGACCCGGGCTCTCCCCTGGTGTCTCCAGGAGTGCCAACCACTGAGCCCGGCAAACGCTGCCCGACGCTGTCCCCTGTCTCTGCCCGGTCAATGATCTACTTCTGAACAGAGGAGGTGAAAAAATGTCCAAGCGACACAGCCCAGCTTAGGTCTTCTTCTAGAGTTTCTCACTGTCCTCCTCAAGGAAACCGTCTCACGACTTAGAGCGAGAAAGGCCATGCTTTGCTCTGGGCATTGGAGTCAGGCCTTGCCACCTGCACGGTCCCCTCCCATCGTTTCCCTGATGGTCACCAGGGTCCTGGACGTCGCTCTGAAGGAGACGCGGCCCCTTCGCCCCCGGCCTCACTCCCGCACCCCTCACCGGTTGTCACGAAGGAGTAGCCGCGCTCAGTCAGGATCTTCATGAGGTAGTCGGTGAGGTCGCGGCCGGCCAGGTCCAGACGCATGATGGCGTGCGGCAGCGCGTAGCCCTCATAGATGGGCACGTTGTGGGTGACCCCGTCTCCGGAGTCCAGCACGATACCTGGGGACAAATGGGCACGATGAAATCACTGCGGCAGCAGGGGCAGGGGCCCTGGATGGCCGAGTGGAAGGGGAGGTTCTGAGCCTCTGATACAAAAGAGAGGAGAGAAAGCACGTGAGAGCGTAGGACAAGCAGGACAGGGCTTGGGGAAGATAGAGAAAGGGCTGGAAGAGAGACAGAGAAAATGGCTCGCTGGAAATAGGAGACTGAGGGCTTGTTTTCCAAGGTGGGAAGAAGGCTTTCAGGACTGGGATTAGCCCTGTCAGTTCTAGTGACCCCCCAGTCCATCCAAAGGCCATGGTTACCACCATCAAACCCCGTCAGGGACGTTGCACCCAATGAGGGCTCCCCCCTACCGGTCGTGCGTCCAGAGGCGTAGAGGGACAGCACGGCCTGGATAGCCACATACATAGCTGGCACGTTGAAAGTCTCAAACATAATCTGCAAAGTAAACCAAAGAGCTAAGTTAGTGATGCTGCCTGCCAGTCTCGGCAAGAATGTTCAAGAGAGCGCCCCTCACAGGTGGGCTTGGAATACAGATGCCACCCCCGCCCCCGGCTCTGGGCAGAGGACAATCTGATCTGAGGGTGCAGGGAAGGGAAGGGGAGGTGCACACATGTGACAAGTGGGGGTATGCAGGGGCTCTGGCTCCCATGTGACCTCGGAGAGCTCACCAGGCTACCAGCTGACCACTGTGGGCTTCCCTCCTGGTCTCTCAACCGTGAACAGAGGAGTTTGGACTAGGTAAGCTCCAGTGTGAGCAGCCTAGGACGTATTAATGATATCAAAGCCAAAAGACCAAGAAAAGAAGACAATCGGGCTTGGACTTCTCTGGTCTACAGTAGGACACCTTTGACCAGAAGCTCGGACTGGTTGGGAATGAGCCCAGTTCTGTGATTTGTCTTAGGGTCCTGTTCATCTGTTCCACTTTTTCATGTAGTTGCTGAGTCAATGGCAGCCCTAGAATCCGAGGCCACTTTGGCTTCAACGGAAGGAACCTTGATCCTGGAAGACGAGAAATGCCCACTGGTAGCAGAGGGCCCCATATGAATGCCAGTGTCTCTGCTCACGCAGTCTGGGGACAAGATTAGGACCAGAGCCACTGCAGGTCACTCATGAGAAGGCTGTATACATGGAGATGCCCACGGACCTCCACTTCTCCATCCACCAAACCCTCCCTGGTCTATCCACCAGAATATCTGACATCATTTCCTTGACAACCGTGATTCCCAACCGTTTTTCTGTCCCCACAGCATCCCAGGGACAAGAGCGCCCATCCGAAATGACATCCCTCGCCACATGGAGGGACACCCAGGCACACAAGTGCCCCCTGCCGAGAATGACCGCACGCATGTGTTGGTGCAAGCACCAAGAGCTCTTCTGAGGAAAAGGCTATGCCGTATTTACGTGTATTGGTCTCCAGGCCCCAAAGATCCCAGGTTGGTTCCAGGCTCGGCCGCTTCTAGATGTATGACCTTGTGGCACTCACCTCGTGTGTGCGATCCTTGAATTTCTCATTCATAGAATCAGATATATCCTTGTATAATCACTTACATAACTCTTCCCTTATAGAATATGACCTGCTTCCCATTGTTCAGATTGAAAGAGACAATGCACATAAAATGCTTAACCCAGAGCTTCACTATAACAAGCATTGAGCTGACATTGGATGCTTTTACTGGAGATCACAACCAGACTGGGAGTCTTGTTCGCCTGGTGGAATGGATGCTCTCCTACTTTAAGGTCTTTCAGCTTCAAGCAACTCACAATAATGACAATAAAAACCAGNGTCGAATAAATAAAATCTTAAAAAAAAAAAAAAACCAGTATTCATTGAACTTTCATTATATCAGGCACCACAAAACATGTTTGACGTTTTGCCTCATTCATCCTCACATCAACGCTTTGAAAAATAATAGCACTAGTCTTATTCCCGACACATAGACAAGGAAACCAGGCATCCAAGAAATGAAGTGGATTCGTGAAGCTCACGTAGCTGAGAAGTGACAGATTTCCCGCTGTATGTTACCCCACATTTTGAGATGTTTTCTTCTTAGATGTTTTTAACCCAACACATCCAACTTTTTCTGTTACATATGCTAATTTCCAATTGCTTTTGGAGTCAAGGGGCAGTTCCCCCAGTAATGGTGTGAGGACCATCAGGCTGTTTCTGTCCTTGGGGATCCCCAAGTTCCTGGCAAGGTGTTGGTCTGCGAGTGGGTTGCTGGGGTGGACCTCCTCTCTGCTGTCCTGCACCATCCCTTTCAAACAAGGCTCTCCCCACCCCCAGGGGGCTGGATCCCGCAGTGGCTCTTTACCTGGGTCATTTTCTCCCGGTTGGCCTTAGGGTTCAGGGGGGCCTCGGTTAGCAGAGTGGGGTGCTCTTCTGGGGCAACACGAAGCTCGTTGTAGAAAGAGTGGTGCCAGATCTGGCAGGGACCAAGGAGAAATACAGTGAGGTGACGTTGTGGGGGGCTGCAGACCCCCAGACAGGGACCAGAAAGAGCTGAATGAAACTAGGACCAAATAGTATGCTACGAGCACTCACGGAACATCCGTGTTTTTACTGACACGGACACCGAAGCTCAAAGGCTATGAGTAACTTACCCACAGTGACTCGGCAAGAACCCAAGCCCAGGACAGTGGGGCAGGATGGCGGCACGGTTAAGGACACAGGCTCTAGCGTCAAATCTGGGTTCAAATCCCAGCTCCCCCACTCCTTGGTTGTGCTTGCTAAGGCAAATTTAACCCTTCCCCGCTCGCCTCACCATGGGTAATATGAAAATAACTAGTACGTCTTGGCGAGAACCCTAGAGTTACTCTTTAGGCCAGTGCCTGGCCCAGAATAAGTATTATTACTATTCTTCAGGTATACCTTTGTTTAAAGTAATCTCTATGCCCAACGTGGAGTTTGAACTCACGGGAGTCTCATGCTCTTCTAACCGAGCCAGCCAGGCGCCAACTACGTCTTTACCCTTACTCCCACTTCAGTTAATATTCCTGGGGAAATGGTTTAGTTTAGCAAGTAAAGGGATCAATGAGTGAGTGCATGAACGGATGAATGAAACTGGCCTGAGAAAGCCAGTTACCATTTTTAATACTTTTTGGGACATTTCCCGCCTCAACATATGCTGAGAGTACAGGTGTCCCTGTTTCTGCCTCCACGTCCTCCCCTCTGCTCTCCAGGGCTGGGAGAAGCCTGCCCTCATGGGCACGCTCCAGGCCTTCCCTTCGTGGGCAGATAGTTGGCCTTCAGCTGTTTTGAGCAAAGTCTCTGCCTATCGATACTGCGTCCACACGATGTACTTTGGGCCTGAGTGTGTTCGCTTTATGGTTGAGCAGCCTTTTAATCATTGATGCCAAAAAGAACAGACCATTGTAAAAAGGGCTAAATGGATTCCTTTTAAGGGCCTGGAAAGTCTTCCCTAGCATTAGAAATAGCAGATTCATCCAAAGCTGAAACAAAACAAAAACTGCGAAAGTTTTTATAAATCGACAAAAGCTAGATTGACTTTAAAGAATCTTTATCTTGTTCCAGTTTCTTTGGTTTTAAAGTTGTGGTTTCTAGAAAGGAAAGAAAGCTCTTGAGAGTCGTACTCCTTTGATGGAATAAAAGTAGCAGCGTGCTCAAGAAATCCCGCCCCTCCGATTAGATACTGTGGTTACCCCAAAACGTCACTGAGAAAACAAGCCCCCCCCACGGGCAAACCTCTCTCCCCATCCCACCCCCCGTCTCTCTCCAGAAGACACAATAAACTGCAATTTTAGAAACGATGAAATGCTTTATTCATCCCAATTCTCTAGGTGCCTGCATTCCGAGACGCTGCTGGCCCCACGGAGAAACTCTTAGAGCATTTCCTGCTGCTATTTTTAACTTTTCCTCCGTGCAAACGGCAGCCTGAACCAATCCGGCATCTCAGACTAAGAAACGGAATGCAATGCAATTGTTGCAGAGAAGGAGAGTCCTCAGCATTATTACTGATAAATTCTAGCAATACTGTTTTCTATTAAACTGGTGAAATTGCGTGTGTGTGTGTGTAGGGAGGTGACAAATAAAAGTCCAGATATCGTGTTCTAATATTTTGCTACAGTAAAAAAAAATTAATGTCATTTTCTCATTAGTCTGCTTTTTCTCCAATCACTTGTGTTTCTGTGATGTCTAATAACAAACATTAAAATCCTAGAATTTGGGGTGGCTGGGTGGCTCAGTCGGCTAAGTATCGGAATCTTGATTTCCGCTCAGGTCATGATCTCAGGGTCATGAGATCGCTGGGTGTGGGGCCTGCTTAGCTTCTCTCTCTCCGCTGCCCCTCCTACCCTCCCCACCCTCGTGTGCCCTCCCTCTCCCTCTCTCTTTCAATCTGAAAAAAAAAAAAAAATCCTAGGACTTAACTCTTCCCATAAGCTCTTTTATATGAAATTGGGAGATAAAGCATTCACTCCACCAACAAAGAGAGGCACTTTCTAAAATACTTATTTAAAAATTTTTGTCAGTTGCTTGTGCTTCAATATACTGGGGAACATTCAGGAATGTACCAAACTTGCAATGTCATGGCTCCCACTTCTATAGTGAAAACTAAAACACTTAAAAAAAAAGTTCAGGGTGAGTGAATGAAAAACTTTCCAGCGTGGGTGGGGCAGAGCTGCTCCAGCTTCTCTCCTCCGCTGGGAGGCACAGCCTTTCGGCTGCTGGTGAGAGCAAGGGGGGTTGGGGGGGGGGGTCATTCTCCTGGCTGCTGGCCCGGGGAAGGTAATCCAGCTGACTGAGCCAACAGACTATTAATTCCCACCATGGGCAAAGGGCTGCTGTTCTTCTCTGCAGAACAGTCTCCCTCTAATTAGTTTATAAACCTTGTCAGGCAAGGGATAATTTTTTTTAAGAAGCATTTCAGGATTTTTTTTTTCAACAGTAGCAAGATGTTTTGAACCAGGGCCACAGAAATTATGCTCCTTGAAGGCTCGACCTACAGAGAAGCTTCCAGTACCTTTTCCATGTCGTCCCAGTTGGTGATGATGCCGTGTTCTATCGGGTACTTCAAGGTCAGGATTCCCCTTTTGCTTTGTGCTTCGTCACCCACGTAGCTGTCCTTTTGTCCCATTCCCACCATCACTCCCTACAAAGATTCAGCACAGCCTGAGTCAGCCTCCCCGGAACTTGTATGCTCCAATCACAGAGTTAAATCATTGCCATAGGAAGCTCCTTTTTCGCTGCCAGGACTTGACATTCTGTCTTACAGTCACTATGGTCTTAAACAACGTCCCTCAGTTGATGGCAACAGGCCTGAATCAGTCTCTAAGCAGCAGAGGGCCCAGAGGGTGAAGCAACTTTACACTGTATTTTTTTTTATCTGCTCTTTCTTAACGAGCTCTGTTAGGCCAGAGATTGCCCTTGTCTTGTTCGCCACTAGAACAGATTGCCCAGCAATCATTTATCACTCAATGGTTACCTGTTAAATGAACGTATGAAACTTCACATATTAGTTACATGGCACTTTGCTTCTTATAAATCCTTGGAACTATACTGTTAAAGTTGCCACCCACCGAAGAGATGTGAATATTTTCTAACCATTATAAGCAAAAGCATTATATTGACAAATGACCACTCAGTGCTTGATTTCTAATAAATAAAAATCCATACCAATCAACATTAAGACATTTGCCTAAACTAGTCAGAAGTGTTTTCTTAATCATTAAAGTGAAGCTTAAAAAAACAACAACAAAAGAAAGGACATTCTCATTGTTGGGATTTTTTAACGGCACTGGAATGATGGCTTCAGAATTGCGAAACAGTCATGGCTGCTAGAGAGCCATAAATGATGGTTTGTGCAAAATATCTCCGTCCCACACAGTTCAGCAAAGAGACAGGTTTCAGATTTCATTCATTGGAAGAGGCCATTATTTATTCTTGTGACTATATGCCAAACCGAGAGCCCAATAAGCAGCTACATTGCTGATGCGAAGGAGAATTTCTAAGGTGAAATTTTTACCATGTGGCTGCCCCCAA
This sequence comes from Ailuropoda melanoleuca, assembly GCF_002007445.2. Classification (NCBI taxonomy): domain Eukaryota; kingdom Metazoa; phylum Chordata; class Mammalia; order Carnivora; family Ursidae; genus Ailuropoda; species Ailuropoda melanoleuca. The sequence goes on from NC_048223.1 coordinate 52,831,901, forward strand.
CATTTTGTTTATACATAATGTCCTCTAAAATTACCATGTGGCTGGCCACGCATATGCCATTGACCCCTATCATATGTAAAATTACATGTGGTAGCAAAGCCTCCCCTCATCTAATATCAGGATCTTTGAGAGTGAGTGACCTAGGCATTCGTTTCCGTTTCCTTCCAAAGACTGGCTGTGGTAGGCATTACTAGGTAACTCACAGTATTTCTGGTGATGATAATGATTGTATTGAGACAAAAAGGAATTGTGAAAAAAGGTTAACTTTGTGTCTGATAGACACCCACCAGAAAATCTATGTGATATAGGAAATTCATACTTATTCCTAGACATCAATCATCAGAGGTATGTTTTTAACAAGGTTACATAATTTCTGGGCAGAGAGGAAGAGACAGTCTGTGGATACTCAAGGACACACAGACCTAGAAGGACCTAATCTATACCCCCGTTTCACTCTATTCCAGTCAGAAATTCTTTTATTGAATACATTTGATGTGCAACATTGTGTGAGTTTTAGGTGCACAGCTGTTATCTTGATACATTTATGTATCATATGTTGTCATGTGATTGTCAATGTAGCGATAATTATCAAGTTAGGTAATTATAGTACGATATTGCTCACCTGATGTCTGGGGCGTCCCACGATGGATGGGAAAACAGCCCTGGGAGCATCATCGCCAGCAAAGCCGGCCTTACAGAGCCCAGAGCCATTGTCACACACCAGGGCAGTGCTGTCCTCTTCTTCACACATTTTGGCTGGAGCTGCTTCACAGGGTCCTATGGGAACAGGGAGGAAGCCCACCCAGCTGTCACCCAGCAATCATGGCCCTTAACTAAGCACTCCTACTCTGTGCTCCTAGAGTACAGACTTCCATGTTCATACAACTGGCCTCCAACACTGTGCTCAGAAGCTCTCTAAAGAATGACCAAGCAAGGGGCCCCTGGGGGGCTCAGTCGGTAAAGCATATGCCTTTGGCTCAGGTCATGATCTCGGGGTCCTGGGATCGAACCCCACGTTGGGCTCCCTGTTCAGCCAGGAGTCTCCTTCTCCCTCTCCCTCTGCCCCTCCCCCTGCTTGTGCTCTCTCTCTCTAATGAATAAATAAAATCTTTAAAAAAAAGAAGAAGAAGAATGACCAAGCAAGTGAATGAACGAACAACTGAGAGCACAGATGGAAATACCAGACTGTGAGACCAGATCTTCAGGGAGACAAGTCACTTGTCATATGTCAAAGAAGTTTCTGGAATTTGCTGTCTGTATCAACCCAAACACATTTTTCTAGATAGGTTATCATGTTTAAATATTTTCTTAACAAGGTAAATTTTGAGGGATGGGCAGCAGGGGAAAATTTGGAAATGTTGAGATGTTAAAACATTTAATGTAAAGTGTTGAGTGTCGAAAAGAAAAATCTCTTCTTGGTCCTGAGAACAGTTATTTTAAATTTGGAAAAACATGAGAGCCAATTGAAACTTTCTAAGAAGGTGCTTTAAATTTTAGGGGCCACCGTTATTCTCCATTAACAAAAATCACAGCTAACCTAAACATGCAAGTGAGGGACAGTCTAATAAATTGCACGTCTGGTAGAAGACGACCTTGTTGCCATTAGGAAAGCTAAAGGAGAGGGAAAAGTGTATTCCATGTAAGAATAATAGGTTAGAGAAAATCACATTGCACAATCCTATTTAAAATGTATTTTCATGCATTGAAAAAAGATTAAGTATATTTACCAAGACGTTGATGGGTATTATATTGAAGCAGTGGATTTTGTAGGTGTGTTTAATGATCTTCTCTGGGTCCTGTCATATTTTCTAAATTGAGCATGTATTCTTTTAGTAATAAAACAATATTTTTAATATCCTACTCCTACACTTGGATCCTATCACCAAATTTGAAAGGTTTGGAACGAAAGTAGTAACTTTATAGCTTTGGGAAATTGAAGGTTTGTTAGAGAGACCATTTTCATTCAATGCCCTCATTTTTATTAATGAGAAAACCCAGAGGAAGTGTTTTGCTCAAGGGTACACAGGACATTGGAGGCAGAGTTGAATCAGAGATCAGGTCCCTTTGGCTACCCCCTTGACTTTCAGTTTAGATTCTCTTCGGTTTTTCCAAGCAGAATTAGGTGGAAATATCTCGTAAAGAGAGAGACACCCAGAGTTCTCTGCTCAACTTCGAGATTTTAAGATTTCAAGCTGAGGAAGATTTTTCTAAGTTGGTGAACTTACTGCACACCCAGACCCAGATATAAAAGGCAATTCCTTTAAGGAAGTTTCTGGGGTGTGAGAAAAGAAACAAAACAAAACAAAACAAAATGCGTTGCCGTTGGAGTTCTTCCAGATCATTCCCAGGAAATCAGTGCTGTATCTTTCCAGATGCTGTGTAACCCTTTGCAAAGAGCATGAACCTCAAATGAGACGATGCATTTTAAAATCTGGAACAGGTGTTATTCTCTCCAATTGACAAACAAGGAAATTAAGACTCAAGGAATTGAAGTGACTTGTCCAAGATCCCAACACTGGTAAAGTTAGGAGAAGACAGAATGTGATGATTACGGGCTTGTACTCTGCAGTCAGACTGCCTGGGTTGGAGTCCAGACTCCACCCCTTAGAAGCTGTGTGACTTAGTAAAACATTTAACATCCCTAAATCACAGTTTCCTTCTCTGTCGAGCAATAAGAATATCCGTACATGCTATATAGAGTTCCTATGATGGGGGGTACATTATTTTTAAAAGCATTTAAAATAATTTGTAGTGGCATACACATTATGAGTTCTCGATAAATGTTAAAGTTATATGATTCCTAGTATCCTTATGTAATTATCCTCATTATCCGGATCTCTGTATTTCTAGTCTTTGCTTTCTTTCCATACTGCCTCCAGGCATAGTATGGAGATCCTGGACCTGTGGATTCCACTTGTAAGAATGGAAAACAAGGCGGATCAAAGACTCACTCTTTCCATCCCCAGCCATCCCTTCCCTTCCCAGACACTGGGTTCTGTTCGGCACTCGTGCGATCTGGCTTCAGTCCTCGCAGAGTGAGAAGCTGGAGGAGAAGTGAGAAATGCAGAGGAAACAAGACAGAACAGGCAGGGAGAGTCAGAGGCATGTGCAAGAGGCAGCCAGCTCCAAGCCCCAGGCTCCCGTGGGTGCGCTAAGCAGACTTTCCAAACCAAAGGAGTTGAAAACAGGATGAATTATGCAAAATTGGACACTCTGAAAATGTGACGGAGAAGACCACCGTGAGTGCACATGTCCTAACTCTCTTCGAGTCCAGGAGGGCTTGGCGGGGAGTGCTTGGATATGTTGCAGAAAAGGGAGGCTGACTTTCAGCATCAGTAAGCATGCAGAAAAAAAAAATCAAAATTCAATAAATGTGTTTTTATCCGGCAAAAAATGTCCAGAAGGGAATTTCTAATCTCTGGGATGAGCACTGCCATCAGGGAAGAAGTCTCTCTGTCCCCGGAAAGGTTCGGTGATTTACGACCCTTATCTATAACCTGAATGAGCAGCTCGGTTTGGAGCAAAGCATTTCCTAATTAGGTAAAATACACTCGAGTGTCTGCTTTTGGTACTGCCCCCTGGTCAGGGGGGCTGCTCCAACTGCCTCTCATGCATCTTGTGCCAAAAATGAGTAGTTAGTGGCGGGGCGGGGGCGGGGGCGGTGGCCTAGGGGAGGAGGGAGCACTACAGTTCCCAGCTCATCCTTCTTGAAATGCAAACCATATTTAGTCATGGATCACAAAATGAAAGGAAAATCTCGGCGTGGAAACGCCAGTCCGGGCTGAAGCAGCCCAGCCCTGATTTACAGAAAAGTTGAAGTTCAGCCTGGGGTGGCAGGGCTGGGCTCCACAGTCCTGCCTGCCTCACCAGGGTGGGAGAAATGCAAACCAGACCTCCCATAGGCTGAGACTGGAGCAGCTGTCAGATGCAAGGCCTGCTCCCTCCCTCTTTATTCACAGAGAAAGAGTCAGTTGGTTTCCTGCTGCACTCTGCTGCAAATGACCAGTGGGCCGTGTAATGCACATCCTGAAGCGTAAGTTCACGGACAGTCTCAAGAGACATGCTTTTCCTACAGACGACACTACCAATCAGAGCCCAGGATCCCAGATGCAAACACACACATAGTCAACACCAAAGACCAGGCAACTAGACTCTGTTCACTTCTAAAACCCACTTCCAGGCACCTTGGCTGCACCAAAAACACAGTCCAGTGAGAAATCCCCACACCAAACTTAACCGCAAACAAATGCTGGAGTTTCCAGTGTCTAAATATAAATAAATTTCCTGGAAATAGCTTGACTGCATCTCTGAAATGCCCTGCAAGATCCGGGCTGCTGATTTAGTATAAAGAGTTTCTGCAGGTGACACACAGATTCCGTTCCCTCTTCCTTTTGCCCTCCTCCCCCACACCCAGCTGCATCTTTGCTTTGTTTTTGATGTTAGATAATTAGAAGCTAAGAGCTACAATCATTTCACTACTACAGTGTTCATTCAGAAATTTCAGAGAGTGCACCAGCCCAGCCAAATCTCCGTGGATGACGTCTGGTTGTGCTGAGTAATATCAGAGCTGCTGGGATCTGGAAGTCACATCCCTGGGTCCGTGCCACTTACCCTGACGATGCTCGGCTGGGCTTCTCCGCTCTGGGTGGTGTTCAGAGAAGCTGAACGCTGAAGGGTTATATAGCCCCTTGGCCTGCTTCCCTCCCACTTGCTTCCCAAACAAGGAACAAAGACAGACTTGGGCCCAGCGTTCAGGCTAACACAACCATATAGGGACCTCAGCACAAAACTCTCTAATCTGGGTGGCCGGAGGTCTGGGTCTCTTCCACCGCATTCCACTGCTCTGCTCAAGAACGGGAGGCAGTTCAGCTGCCTGAGAGAGATAAACACCCCAAGCCTTCCGAGCCACTGCTGAGAAGCCCAGCGACACTGCGCTGGTGCAATGGGGGCAGAAGCAGGTCCGGGCTGCACATTCCTGCCATCGCGCTGGCGGGTAGGGCATCTCCTAGTGACTGAGCGCGGAGAGGAGCGGCCTCGAGAAGTAGGGACTTTAAAACCTTCTTCTACAAAGGTGGCCTGCAACAACGATATTGCTTCAACTGTTCATAAATAGAGCGAGTGCCGTGATTTAAGGGCCGTCATGGCGGGTTTCTAAATCGAGTCCATGTGTGGTGTTCATGGACATAGGAATTGAAGTGTAGACAGCATTGACGGGCCCATGTTTCCCAGAGGAGCTTGGGAGTCACCATGACTTTAGCCACTTTCGTCCTTTGGCACATCGGAAACGTCCACCATATGTCACAGTGATTTAGCAGAACGATGAGGGGCCACTTTTGACCAGAGCCCGCACAGCGCCCTGTCACAGAAGCAACTTGGGAGAGAAAAAGGCATGTCTAAGGGGGTGGGGGGTGGGTCTCTCGGACCCCCCTCTCTACCTGCTGACCCATATGACAGTTGACAGAGAGAAACAGGCGACCCAGGCAGTTCTCAAAGACAGGTAGTCAACGGGCATGAATCTGGCTTTAAGATCTCATTCCCGAGGGTCAGTGCATAGCTTCAGGGTTTGACATTTGTCTACTCCCCTCCTCCAAGCCAGGGTTCTAACTAAATTCGCAATAGAAATCTTGTTGGTGGGTATCATGAGTATTTCTGGACTGCTGATACGTGAGAACAATCCCAGAATGAATGGCCTTGTGTTACAGCTGCAGCGAGCTGCTCACGCACGTTACCGGGTCTGGCACGTGGGATTCGTGGTACCCAAGCACATACCCGTGTATTCATCTTGGAGAAATGGTACCGTTGATTATTTGAAAATTTCAAATGGCTTAAGACTACATAAATCATAATAGGTTTCTCTGTGTTTTTCAGAATCTGTCAACTGGGTCTAGTTTTAATCAACCAGAAAACACAAAAGTGTGAATGTTCAAATATGAAGACTTCACAATATAACATAAAATTGGGTTTGGGGGACTAAGCCAGTGTTTTTTAATCCCAGGGACCATATGAAGCAAAAATTCCTTGTTTTCCTGGTTGGAGGGCAATTCGACTAGAGGTCGTATTCCTGTCTCAGGTAGCGTCTGTGTCATGCTTGGTAACTTCATAAAGTGAATATTCCTTTAAACACCCAAGACAAGAGTTGTGGTATTCACCTTATTAATTTTTACATTAACTGCTTCCTTGATAACAGTAGTACACATCCACAGCCCTGACAATAAGCAGACTACGATGTAAACAGACATACAAGGAGACTTAAGATTTAGTTTTTCTTATGAGTTTATTCCCCTTTTTTCCTTTCTCCCTCCTCCCTCCTTCTCCCCCTTCCCTTCCCTCCTCCTTCTTCCTTCCTTCTTTCTCTCCCCCGCCCCCGGCAACCTCTCTCTCTCTCTTTCTTTTCTTCATCTATGATACTAACCAGGGAGGACCTATAACCGAAAATAAATTTCTGAACAAGTGACTAAATGGTCTCACTGTCTGGGTTTGAGATTTATACTTCCATGCCCCGTCCAAGTGCCTTCACTGAGAGAAAGCGGCACCGCGTGAGTGCGTGTGCATGAAGAAATCTCCAGCCAAGTGGCCAGATACCTTCTGTATCCAAGGAGTGAGGAGCCAATTAGCAAAACAGAAGTGTCTGATGACTTGGTTGCAATTCAGGAAAACCATAAAGTAAATTCCAAACCCTAAGCACATAGACAAGAATCCCCTCCAGACATGCTGTTCTGCAAACATTACACAGACCATCTTGGTAACTTTATCCAGTGATGATTTATTGTCAATCCCTGAAGATCTGGGACAAGTTTCATCCTCTCAGGGCCCCATCTAGAGCTGAGTAAGCAGTGAGTGCTCAATAATCAGTTAACGCGTTCTTGATCATTCTCGAGCCCCGTCCCCTTGTAGACTTCACTTAGACCAGGTCAATCCTGGCAAACAGCCATACCATCTAGATTCTGGTAAGGAAGATGATTTTCTGCGGCTGTTGAACATTTGGGCTGTAGGACTAGCTTTCTCTAGACTGATCACACTCATGGGCTATTTTGTATTTTATTCAGCTCATAATCTCATCTGAGAAGACACAATGAGAGCAAGGCTCCTATCCTGCCTCCCGTTCCTGACGTTCTCCGGGTGTTCTGGAAATCTAGATCCAAAGGCAGAGTCGTCTTAAGACAGCCCAAGCAGACTCACACGGTGCCCATACGGCATGCGGCCCCTCTCACTTCCCCTGCAGGCCCTCGCCAGGCTCCACCGGGCTCTTCCCCGGAGCATCGCACGGTCTTCGCGATGGAGGTGGAAGGGCTGGTATCTGGGGGCTACGCTAACGCTCAGTAGACGATTTTAGTGCTAGTAGTCTTCTCATTCATTCAAAACCTGAGAAGCCCAAGGACTCTCCCATAAGAGAAGACACTGCACACTACACGTCAGAGGAATAACTCACAGCCCGAGGAAGGAATGCGGTGACGACCGGCACTCACACCCCGGCGTTATACAAAGGCAAACATTTTTGGAGGGATTTCGGTTCAGACATCAAGTTCTGGGTCAACTGTTAACCAGCCCCGTGTCCTCTCTCTGCCTTAGCTTGCTTTCTTTTTCTTTCTTTCTTTCTTTCTTTCTTTCTTTCTTTCTTTCTTTCTTTCTTTCTTTCTAATTTTATTTATTTATTTATTTATTTGAGAGAGAGAGAACAAGCAGGGAGAGGGGCAGAGGGAGAGGGAGAAGCAGGCTCCCCAGGGAGGACTCGATCCCAGGACCCTGAGATCATGACCTGAGCCAACGTCAGACTCTTCACCGACTGAGCCACCCAGGCGCCCCTGCCTTAGCTTTCTTATATGAAAAATCCGGTTAATAATCCTACAATATCACAAGGCGGTCATGAGATGTGGGGAAAAAATGAGAGAAGTCTGGAACACCGCCTCGCCCTTGGATGTTCTGTAAGAGGAACCTGGATATACAGGTGAGGAAGATGCTTTCTCAGACAACAGAGCCTGAGAGGAAAACTTGGCCAGAAGAACGTGACACGCCCTGTTCGTTTCCTGTTGCTGCTTTAACGAATCACAACAAACCCACTGGCTTCAAAGAACAGAATTTACCATATTCCAGTTCCCGAGGTCGGAGGTCCACACGAGGTTTCATGGGGCTGATGTCAAGGCAGCTCTGGGGGGAGAAGCTGTTTTAGCCAGCTGGTTTCCAGGGGTGGCCTGCATTCCTTGGTGCGTGGCCCCTCCATCCTCGAGGCCAACAATTTCAATTTCTGACTCTACCCATCCCACCTCCCTCTTCAAAGGACACTGTGATTCCATTGGCCCTGCTGACACAGGGTCCTCTTCCCATTTGAAGATTAGTAATGTCATCACATCTGCAAAGTTCCTTTTTTTTTTTTTTATCTCAGGTACCAAGCCCCTAGGCTTTGGGGATTGGGATGGGAGCACGCACGTGTGGCAGGCCTGTCCCAGCACACACACACAGATGTTTCCCGTTGCACGCCAAGGCATTTGTAGCAGTTTCTCAGTTTAGAAAAAGAGATTTCCACGCATGGTGCTGACATTAAGCATACTTACTAACATTTAATAGACACTTCGGAGATAATGCCCGGGTCCTCTCTTAGGACAGGGATCCAAGCACTACAAAGCTGTCCACCCATGATCCTGTGAAGCCAGTGAGGAAAACAGAGGAAGCCTGTGGACTCCTAGAAGCTTTTCAGAGTGTCTAGAATATGTCATGTGTTTCAAGGTTAAGAGACCCCCTACAAGTGCTTTATTTTGTTTTTATTTCATGGCATTGCATTTGCGAAAGCATGGAATCCCTGCTGGATTCTGGACACAGAACAACTTCAACACTCTCCTTGTCACCAGAGGATGACCTGGGAAATGAGGCTGACCCAAGCAGGACAGAGAGCTTCAAAAGCTGCGTTACATCCCTGGAGGAAAGGACACTCTCTATTATGTCTTTGTTAACTGCACTTAATTTCTCGAGCTTCTTCCCCCTAATCTACCCCCCTCACAAGCACTACGCTCCAACATGGCCCCAGTGATACTGAAGGATAGACTTTTCCACTAAGAGGTCAGACCAACTCCCAGCTCAGGACCTTTGCTCACGCTGTTCTCTTCCTGGAGCGACCTTTGCACGTTCACCTCTCTACCTCTACCCCCCACCCCAGGTCTTCTTCTGCCGCTCTGTTCATCCTCCCCAGCTCAGTCAGGTGTCCCGGCCCTGAGGACCTCCCGTGTCCCCCATCCCCCACGGGCCCCCCACACCTCCTGCGGTTGCCCATACCACGCTACGCTCACCTCCCTCGCAGGACTCATGACGCTGTTCTGTAACGACGCACCTCATTCCCAGGCTAGACTCTAGGGTGTTTGAGAGCAAAGACTAAACTGATTTCATCTTTGCATTCCTAGAACTTGGAACATTCAAGTTTCTTGAACATTGAAATGTTTCTTGAGTGGAACTAAACTGAGCCCAGAAAATGCTTACCAAAGGGTTTTCAACCACTAAGCGTCGAGAGTATTCTGAGGAGAGGGTAAATAACACCACATGCTATCACAAGGTATTATGAACTATTTTCTCTACATCCATGAGCTCCTCTGAGCAGCACAGCAGCCCCGAGGGATGCCACCGTTCCCCTTTGTAGGTAAGCTCATGGAGGCTCAGCTCAGCTAAACCTGTTGCAAAAGGCTTCCTAGCTCATTAGTGGTGGAGAACGGGTTCACGGCGGACGCATCTGAGTTTGACCGGAGGTGGAGGTCAAGCACAGACACAGAGCTGTGGGTAGTGGCCTGCTGTCAGCATCGACCGTGGCAGCGGGGAGAAAGAGGTGACATCATCATGCAAAGGCAGGTGACGTCACTGTTCAACAGTATCTACACGAATCATCCGGAATGGAATCTGTTTTTGACAAGATCCTCAATGATTCATATCTATCTTTCACTTGGGCCGAAGGGGCAGAGTCACGTGATGTCACTGGGCCGAAGGGGCAGAGTCACATGATGTCCTGGGGTTCTTTCCAACTTGGTAAGTCTCTGATTCTCTGAGTGTGGATGACATGGGGAACGGGTGGATTTGCTGGACTCCAGTGAAGACTAACTGATAGCCACTTATTTAGTCTAGAAACCAAGTCGCAGACGCTCTAGACACAAAACAGTGAATAAATACAGCATTGTTGATATTACCGCCATGGAGTGGTTTGGAATTGGAACCCAGCTTGTTGGAGGAGAAAAAAGGCTGCACCGTGGTGGATGCATACCTATATATACAGTGCTCTGGGCCAGAGTCGGACACTGTTGTGGACCCAGCGAAGGAACAGAAAGTACCAGCACCAACTGGAGAAAGGGAGCTATGGAGGAGCAAAGACCGGGGATATAGGAGGCCATGTGAGGAGGGTGACGAGACACGTGAGTGGTCTGGGGCACTTCAGGGTGACTCTAGCATGAGGAGTAACTCTGACCAAGATTTACTAAGCCATTAGTATGCAGCAGGCATCAATTAGACTAATAACATACCCATCCCGTAACTTACCCAAGGTCATGCCATGACTGAGTCAGGATTCAAACTCAGGTCCGTATGACCTTAGATCTGAGGTTAGAACAAAGGATCAGGCCAGCTGCGTTCTTAGAGGAGCAGGATATCCCCAAAGATACGTGGAGAAGGTAGGACACCTACAGCAAGAGAGAAGCAGCCATGTTCCCACTCAGGAAGGTGGAAGAAGGAAGTAGCCTTATTCATGTCCGAGAGACAATGTGGGAAAGGCAGGCCGAAGGTGGAACCATCAGCCAGAGCATGGACACGTGGACTCTTGACAGAGTTTACGGCATAAGACGTACTTCCGAAACTCATTTATGGAAGGCGAGAACTAGTCACAGAGCCGTCTCACCACGGGGAAAGCGCTCGGTGACTGCTGTTTATAAGCCACAGAAAGTCTCCACCACCTGGATCCCTGTGGGCTTTAGCAAAGCTGAGGTTACAGACTTGACCTATTGGTTTCTCAAGTCATGGATGGCTGAAGTGTTTCATTTTATTTTATTTTATTTTATTTTATTTTATATTTGAAGTGTTCTATTTTAACAGTCAAGGAAATGACCAGTGATGCGTGAAAGGGTGGGGGGGAGGCCCAGAAGCCTGGCCACGCAGAAGAGAGGCTCCGAGCAACGGAAGGCGTCATGGGAATCAGGCCCTCGGGGAGACTAAGGGCTGCCCAGGTGACGCGCTATGAGGGAGGACGGCTGGCATCTTCGAGCTCCTCGTGAAGGTAGAACAAGCACCCGTGGGTCACAAGGAAACAGACCTCATTTGCCGTCACCAAGAAACTGAAGCGTTTCTTTTTTTTTTTTTAAAGATTTTATTTATTTATTCGACAGAGATAGAGACAGCCAGCGAGAGAGGGAACACAAGCAGGGGGAGTGGGAGAGGAAGAAGCAGGCTCAGAGCGGAGGAGCCTGACGTGGGGCTCGATCCCATAACGCCGGGATCACGCCCTGAGCCGAAGGCAGACGCTTAACCGCTGTGCCACCCAGGCGCCCCCTGAAGCGTTTCTAACAACCCAACAGCGCAGAGGACGAACGTCTTTGGGAGGCCCAGAGCGTCTTGTCCATTGAATCAATTAATTGGAAACAACATGGTATCGGGGCTGAGAATGAGTCCCCGTACTCTGCAGAAACTTCCAAGAGACGTTTGAGTGCCTGAACTACTTGAGTGCCCGTCCTGTGATACAGCATGAGTGACCCCGTGCTCAGTGTCTTCGGGAGAGCTGTTGCCCATCTCCATTCCTCAGAAAATGCAACAGATCCAGGTCTGCCACTGCCAATACTCGATATACAGCTCTCACGGTGCGATGGTTTTCCAGGTCTGGCTGGTTTGCACACATCAGGCGAAAACTTAGTACAGGCGAGCAGAGAACAACCGACCACTCATGGGGTGAAAGAAAGACCGCGGGTGTGGGAATTCCACAGTCCCGTCTCTGCCACAAGGGAGCCACTGTGGCAAGATCTGTACGTCTCTGGACCTCAATCTTCTGTTTCTAAAGTGGAAGCGTGAGCGATTTCGCCGGTGTTCTTCTGGTCCCGACCTTCTATGCAATCTTCGCTTTGTCCTTACTTTCAAACAGCGTTTGCTACGTCTCAGCGAGGAAGTACCAGGCGTTACCATGGGGTGAAAATCACAAAAGCCTGGCGACTAGGGTTTGCTGATGGAGTTTGAGAAAATAGAAACAACGGGGCTATTATTGCTGCCACATGAATGGACCTTTCTCCTCGCACAACCTGTATATGACATTTCTACCCGCTGCCAGTCCTCTCTCCGTGTCTCAGAATCCAGCGCAAGTTTTGCAAACCCAAATGCCTTTGGCAGCAAAAATAACTGAAAATGGCCACGTGATTGATGCCTCTGGCAAACGGGGGCCTAGGCAGCCCGCAAGGGGGTCAGCTCCCCCTCAGCTTCCATGCCCTGCGGATATGCTAGTTCAGCGCTGCTACACGTCCCACTTTTTAAGAGAAGGATGAAATTGCAAGTTTTATGGGTAACTCCCTTGCTTTTCAATGTTTCGTTTTTAAAAAAAAAGTGAAAGAGGCCAGATAAATCCTTCCTCCGGGTCTTCAGCTGGTAAATGGAGATACAAATGATCACACCAATCCGATCACAGCCCCAACGCTCCCTGGTACCCCACCCGACAGTATTTCAATGGATTATTACTTTTAGGGTGCGTGACGGGGAGTAGAAGTGTAAAATGCCGTCAAGAGTTAGTTTTAAAACATGTTTTACATGAGAGGCGCCTGAGTGGCTCAGTCAGTTAAGCATCCGACTCCTGGTTTCGGCTCAGGTCGTGATCTCGGGGTCCTGGGATTGAGCCCCACATCAGGCTCTCTGCTCAGCTGGGAGCCTGCTTGAGACTCTCTCTCCCTCTCTCCCTCTGCCTCTCCCCCTGCTTGCAGGCTCTCTCTTTCTCTCTCTAAAATACATAAATCTTTTTAAAAATGCTTTATACGATTTGACAGAATAGGGGTAAAAAGGCAACAAATCCAGTGAACAGCCGTCTCAATGGAGAAGTCTTCATACATGCATCCTCTAGCCTGCTTTGTTACCGGCTTTTTAGATGTGGTCGTGCAACCTTCACTCAGGAAGGAAGTCATAACAAAAACTCTCTTGGGTCCATGTCTCTGATGACAGTACCACGGTTGGGGCTTGTCCTGCATGTCTGAACATAAAAGCATCACACACTATTTCGGTGTCTAAAATAAGCAAAAATGACCAACCAGCTAGCAAGTATTTACCATGATGGGGGAAAAATGCCATCAGGAAATCTAGGGAAGTTGCCAGGATATCATTCTCTGGGCAGTTTTAAGGAGCACGAGACTTAGAGCAAATGGCAGATGACATCGTAGGGGATTCCTAGGGAAACAGAACTTATGCTGAGGGCCAAGGTATATCCCCAAGTAAGAGCACCTCGATAGTGAGATAGTTTCAGACCTTCCAAAGTAAGGGATTAAATTGCAAGTCTGAACTACGAGCAGAGCTATGATTAGAAACTACTGAGAGTTCTTATTTTTTAAACTCTCACCTGAGTTTATAAAGCCAGGAAATTTCCACCCCTCTTCCGGAAGTGGCCTTAGGAAGCTAACCTATTTGAACAGTACCCACTACAGCTTGAATCTGGACCTGCGAACCAAACCAACAGCCCGTTCTTTTGGGTCACCATAGTGTTGGCACATCTCTGACCTTGGAGGGTGGATTGACTTTTGTCTTCAGCCAAGTGTTATTCTCATCAAAGGCTGACGGAGAAGGTGAGTGGGCAAGTGTGGGTATGACCACTTCGGAGCAACACCGAGGTGGGTTCTGGAGTAATCAGACCCATTTCCTTGTGTGGCTGGTAAAGCACAAGGCAGAATATGCAATAGGCAGGGAGCTATGCATTCTTTCAGGTTTGCTCAAAGGTCTCTTTTCCCCATGTTCATGCCTCATTTCCATGCTATAGGCTCTAATTACCTTCCAGCGCTCTGCCCCCTCATTTCTGATTTCTGTTTTCCCCAGGATGCCCCATCTCAGTCTAGACCGTGCACCCACGTATTCTGCACGTCATATCTGCATATTGTACAACTGGCCCTGTCCCTCTGGGCAGCTACAAACGTTCAACGTTTCAGGGAGCAAGAACAAGCAGGAGGCTCCCTCCCACCCCTCCCGCCCTCTGCCCCCCTGCAATCTTCACGCCAAGCTTGCAAGCCTCCTTATGTCCTGGGGTCTCTCTTTGCCCCACGCACACAAATCCAGAGTCCAGCCTCGAAGCTTCCCGCCTTCCACTTCCAGAGCCGGAGCTCCCTTCTCACTTCCTATTCGCCTAAATCATGTTCCTGCCTTTTCTCAAAAGCCTGTTCAAACAAATTTTCTTGGATTAACGTTCCCACGTGGAGGATGCGCTATCCTCCCAGCAGTTCCCTCATCGCACTTCCTTGCTATGAGCTCTCCTGTTTTGTCACGCGCGCCCGTGGGTCCCCATGAGGGTGCTGGCCTCCGCAGGCCGCCAGAGTGGTGCTCGTTCTCTTAGGGCGAACTGCCCTTCCACCCACCCTGGGGCCTCAGGAACGCAGTTACCGAACTTCCTGCGTGCCCCCAATCTTCAAAGAGCCGTAATGACCATCTCAGACGTCATTCTTTTCAGAAAGTTTTCCTAACTTATTTTTAGGAAAGGACCGATAAGATGCATAAGATAAGGCTGTTCTCTGGCTCCAGGTTTTCTTTAGCACATTTTGGGATCATTGCCACCTGACAGCTTTGCCCTCTTTTCCTTAAGCAGCGTGCGGCTGTCTAGCACCCCAGCCCTAGGAGATGGGACACATGAGGGAGAACAGAATGCATCACCCACCCAGCCACGCGCAGAGCAGAGCCCTTGGCCAAGCAAACTGGGCCCGTTTGGGAGATCAGGTCATTAGTCAAAGCAGGCGAGGGTAGGCATCTTGTTTCTCTTCGCATTTGCACAAAGGAAGGTTTTCCAGGACGGCGAGTGAAGGAGCCCCTCACTACGGAACAGCGGCCTCCTCGGACGAGGCTCTGTTTATGACACGCCTCGGGTTTTGGCCCGTGAGCAGCCCACCGGTTGTCGGTCACCATGACTGCTGGTCTCTGAGTTACCCTACCAGAGTGAGTTTTTCCTTCAGTGTAGCTCAGCAAGGCTTCTCCCACCCCGATCCTTAAAGAGAGTAAGTTAGAGCTTCTTAATGCGTGGCCTCTGCGTATGGAACCATAGTCATCCGAATGGCGTGGGCGTTTTCTCAGCGTGTACTTTCCTGGGGCGCTCCGGAGCCAGGTTTTCTGGGGTGGGGCCTGGAGGTGCATTGAAATAACGCCACCCAGAACCCCCAGAACAGAGGGTGGGGTATAAAGGCGACTGAACTCTCAAATGTGTAGAAACACAGCGAGGATCGCTTTGTCGTTACAATCATCGTCGCCGCTCCTTGGTGACGGGTCCCAGGCACACATCCTCAGGAGAGCAGAGCGGGCAGCAGACGCATGAACACGGGGAGGTAGGCTCCGGACTAGCCTGGAGGCCTGTCTTCTATTTCAGTTCTGCCACTAACTGTGTGGCTTTGAACACTTCCCTCGCCCCTTTGGCCTTGGTTTTGTCACCCACAACTGTAAGTGTGCGAACCCATATATTTTAATGTCCTTTTTCGCTCTGCCAATCTCTGAATTCTTACATTTTAAAATATGAAACTCTCCCGATGGCCTCTATGAAGGACTAGGCCAGAGGGGTTGAGAGTTTTCACAAAAGGAAAATGTGTCTCAGATACAGTGGGTGAAATTCTGCCCCGGGAGCCAGAACTTTATCATCCATCGGTGGGGCATGTGACTTTTGCCTCAGTTTCCCCATTTGCAAAATGACAATGACTCCTGCTCAACCGCTTTGCACGGTTCCTGAGCTTATGGCACTTACGGAAAGACATAACTGCTCCAGTGTTTTTTAAAACTCTGAAGTAGCAGGCAAGACAGCAGCAGCTGCTCCTGTTAGGATTAATTCAGCGCACGTCGGGTGTTAGGAGATCCTCACACGGTTGCCGTCCAGAGAGAGGTGGGAGGCACTAGGAACTTAGGGTTCCATTAGAAGATCCTGGGGCTTGAGTGAGAAGACCCTACAAGGAGCAAAGTGGCCTGGGTGGTGCTGAGGAGGGCAGGCTGGGTGCCAAGACGGCCCCAGAGTGCATACAACACTCTTTTTAGCATCAGACATACTTGAGCTCCTAGAAAAGAACGCGAACAGGAAGGACCCTGGGAATTTCTTTGGATGCCTCAAGAATTCCAAAAGCTGCAACTTGGAATTTGAGGCATTCACTTCCTTTTACGACAAAATTGAGACCCTATAGGGTAATTTCATGCCGAGGAGCTCCCCCTTCTTTAAAGGCTGGTTGGAAATTCGAGCTAGTTGGAACAGGCCAAGACTCTCATTCCCCACAATGACAGGCATCAGCAAGTAGGAGCTCTGAAATTAGGTTGGATTCAAACACCAGTTTTCCAACTTACTTCGAGACTTTGGGCCATCACCCAGCGTGCCAGCTCCTCGGTTTCTTCATCTGAAAAATGGGAAAGAGGCGACATCCGCTTCTTTGGGCCATTGTGGGGAATGTCAGATTTGAGCACTTTTCCATCTTCTGCCCCTCCGTGTCGCTCCATCCCTGCGTGCAAGCTCACCACAACCCACATTGCTTCCATCCAAATTGCTAAACACAGCACATCCTGGCAAACACAAACAAAAATAAACATAAGAGCCTTTGCATCTTAAGCTTCCAGAGCTAGAAGATGAACATATGAAGTAGGACATTTCATTCCATGATTTTCTCCCTTTAAGTCAGGTCTCGGAAAGGCCCCTAAGAGAAAGCAGGCCGAATCTCTGTGAAATACTCCGGCCAGGGCAGAAGCCATGAAAATCAACACTCCAGCGCATGTTTTAATTGTCACAACACAAGAAGAGGGTTTGACAAGGTTTTCTTCTCCCCGCCCTCCCCCCTTTGGGAAGCTACTTGGGATACACCCTAAGTTGGACTTTTTTGAATGAGATACCTCAAGATTTTGCCGGGATGATCGTCATACTGCAAGTTTATATTTTACCCAGAATTCAAACGACCAGAGTGCCCAGATAATATCTGAATTTTTGCTGTCACGCACAGCAGTAATCGGGATTTTTCCTATTGTGACCTAAAGGCGTGGCATGACCCTGCCTAGTGCTTCTGAAGCCAAGTATTCACTTCAGTACCTTTGTAGGTATTAACATTTGTATTTAACTCATACACTGTATTTTCAAGCTTGCATTTACATCTTTGAAAACTGTTCCTTCAGATATGTCAGATCTAGCAACTCTCATTTATCCAGAATGCTGGTCTAACCACCATATCTCATTCTGTGTTTGTGCAATCAGACCTGTGTGCTTAATAGACTTTCTGATTTTGCAGCAAGAACGTACGATATAGGTGATTTCTTTCAGGGAAGGAACGCGCCAAATCCACCTGTAGAGGCTTTGGTCGCCTTAGGCTTAAAGCTCACAATGGAAACATGTTTGTGTTCCTGAGTCCATGAAAACGAGAACGTATCCAAAAACCCACCATGGAGTCTCCACTGAGCTGCAGGAACACAAGCGAGGTCTGCATTTTGCACACATACTTGTCCATGGAGGGCTTTTTTGGTTGAGAGGAACAGAAAACTCTAGCTTCTTCAGACAACGGGAGGCAGGCAGCCCCTCCTCCAAAGCTAGTCAAAATACCACTCCGGAGAACCTTGACTTTATAAGGGCAGGCAGCTTCTGAGTCACAGAGAGGCTTTTCCTGCTTCATTCTCCCGGGCTGGCCTGGAATGAGGCTCTGCTAAAAATGTTTCAGGCAACTGTTGATGTAGGAATTTCTGCCCTCTATTCTAATAACAGAATGTGTACATGGTACAAAGTTCCGCAGGTCCCTATACCTCGCTCATGCCTTTTAAAGCCTTCTTCTTGGAAAGTGGTGTGAGGAAGGCAGACTTCTCAGACTCTGAGAAGGAAAAGTTTCCGTCCACCAGAACTTTGTATGGGTTTGGAATTTGGGGTAAAGCATTGCATTATTTTATTTGTTCCCAGACTACATGCGGATGGAAAATGCATCCGGGTAGAGGATCCTTCTGGATAAGGAGAAACATCCCAGTAAAAAGAAGGGTTAGGGGTTTGGAAAGCTATTCTCTGTGTTTTCTTTTGTTTTGTTTTCTTGCCCCTTACCCAACAGCACTCAATCCTACTCAGTAAGTAGGATTTTGATTGTTGACCAAAAGTACAATCCTAAGTGGTAGCGATGGGGGAAATAGGAGCACAGGGTTATTTCCATAAGATTAAAACAGATTTTTCCCATGCCCTGTTGGCCTTCATTTCTCTCATCTCCCAGAAAACTCCACTGACTTCAGTGTCAATATTGCATCTCAAAAAACAAAACACAAAAACCAAAAAACCCCCCAAAACACAAGCCAAAACCAAAACCAAAACAAACCCCCAAAACAAAAACCATAAAACAAAAAACCCCAAAAACTGCTATGGAAGAAATGAATATTTCCACATTCTGGCATGTTTGGGCATCAGCCGTGCCTACACTCCTGTTGTAATGTGAGCAGTCTCTGCCTCAGTGTGGCTTTGCAAGGAAAAAACACCCCCAGACGGCATATTGTCTGTTGGGCAACAGAGACTTTCAGAGCTTTGGGCTTCCTCTGTCAGGATCCTTTGTGGGGGGAGGGGTCACTCCTACTCACATTTGTCAGATCTCTGGGATGGTGGATTTCTCAAGGAAGCCTTCCCTGACCCCCTCCCGACCCCACTCTAAGAGCACCCGACCTTCCGTGGGTAGTACTCACCAGTGTCCGTCATCGTTTGTGCGTGTGTGATCACTTCATTCATAGCCCCGCCTCCCCTCGGCTCCGGGGCAGGGACTCTGACTGCTCGCCATCCTGTGTCCCACGCTCTCACAATGCCCGGGGGCTGGCAGGTGCTCAGCGAATGTTTCTCACGTGGATGTTGATAAATGATAAACTCTGCCTGGGCTTTTATGATGAATGAACGCTTCCAATCCTTCAGAAAATACACGTTTCAGGAATGACACAGATGACACACCTGAGCTGTCACTGCACCGGCAACGGGAAAGAACGCTGAATTTAGATGAGTTTTTAGGGCTAGAACATTGTCCCCAGTATTCAGGCAATCGGTAAATCCCTCACGTTTAATGCTAGGATGTAAGATATGATGCTTAAGAAAAATCTTAACTCTTACGGAGCTGGAGAAGACAATTTTCTTACCCTTCCTTTCCCTACAGTTGAAAGCTTCAGTTGTTTGGATGGGTGGGTGTCGCTCTTCCAAGTGTGTAGGGTAATAGATGGCATATTTGTTTCATCTTGTTCACTGGATGAAATCAGAACAGCTCAGGACAAATACAAACACAAAATGAGCAAACGTCAGGCGGGGTGTTTTGCAGAGGGAGTCAGTGGGATGGCACCATAAGATTTTGTTTCAATTTTGTCAATGCAGCCTATTAAAATTTAAGTTAGGATCCTAGTGTTTGGGTAAACAGAATAAGCTAAGAACGAGTGGGAGACATGTTTCCTTAAGTTCCATCT
The DNA here is from genome assembly GCF_002007445.2 of Ailuropoda melanoleuca. NCBI lineage: Eukaryota > Metazoa > Chordata > Mammalia > Carnivora > Ursidae > Ailuropoda > Ailuropoda melanoleuca. The sequence continues at coordinate 52,851,488 of NC_048223.1, forward strand.
GCTAAAGGTTTAGCTCCAAATCTCATTATCTTGCTAACTCCTTCCTGTCTAGACCATGTGGGTCTGATGTGTTTCTGATGGGCTTGCAAGAAGCAGAAGCAACAATGTTAGCCGCTTGAAGAATTGTCGCTCCTTATGATTTTGTTTCTTATGTTGGTAAAACGCAGACTATAACGCGGGTGGGAGCCCCAGCAGCTAGAAGCTTCAGCAATTTGTGCGAGTCTTTCTTCTTGCCCTTGTTGCATTTTACCCCAGAAAACAGCCAGGGATGGGTGTTCAGAGGGTGGTCTCTGACGGGGAGCTGACCTATACAGATCTGTAACTTTTCAAACAGTTTATTTAAGCCAGATTTCTAGTGTCTGGAGAACCCAAAGCCTGCTGCCCAAAGGAACCACTTAATAATTACCCACTTCTGGTGAACTGAAACAAAGTCACCAATTGCTGGCAACTAACAGGAAAGGAGTTCGAATTCAGCTGGTCTTCAGGCAGCAGGAAAATAAGAGATTGGCCGCTATTATTTTTAATAGTGATTGATGTAAAAAAGGAGTTTGGGGGACAGAGCATTTAGGAAAACAATCAATCCCCATTTATTTTTTTAGTCCATTAACGTCTATTGTCATATTTGATATGGTTGGATTTCCATCTACTATTTTATGAATGACTTGTTTGTTGCCTTTGTTTGCTCTCTCTTCTCTCCTGCCTTCTTTTGTATTATTTGACTATTTCCTAAAAGTGATTTTAATTTCTCTACTTTTGTTTTACTATATCTTTTTGCATTATGTGTAAGCAGTTGCTCCAGGGTTTACAACATACACCCTTACACATTCTCTGTCCACTTAGAGTTAATATTGTACCAGGTCATGGGAAATGTTGAAATTTGACAAGTGTGTAAGTACATTTACCCCCTCATCCTGTTACAATGTACATGATGGATCCCTTTCATTTGCATAATTTTTGCTTTAATATTCTCTGCATTATTTCTATTTTAGTATATGTGCTGTTAAAGGGAGCACCCTATCTAGCTTTTGATCTATTTCTGATCTATCTCCCCAATACCCATTTTAACTGAGAACCCTAAAGGCAACTTTGTAGCATTCAAAGTGTTGTAGGTGGCTGATACAATGCCTGTGTGTGCGTGTGTGTGCGTGTGCGTGTGTGTGTGTGTGAGGGCCCAGCTATTGAAAAGTGCCGCACAATACTTAAGCAGATTGAACCCACACGGAGTTTGTGGTTGTTTTACTTTAAAAACTAAATTTGTAAGTCCTTAGTTTTTCCAAAAATCAGTTTTAACTTCTAAGTTTCATTTTCCTATTTGTATTTTGCCGAGACCTTCCCTTCCCTTCTCCCCACCCCCACACCCCTTTGCCCCGTGTGACCCATCGAGTCAGAAATTCCTTATCAGGATAATTTCTGGCACTGCTCTGGAGACAGAGTCCACAAAGATTGACCCTTGAGATCCCTGTCTGGATCTACTGGATCCCCGCTCTCCGTAACCTCCAGGTCATGACCATCTGAGCAGGTTGAAGAGAAACAGGAAGTGGGATGTCCTAATGGGGAGTGACAGGGCAACCCCAGACAGTGTTGGGGGGAAATTGTGAAATCCTTTCATAGAGTTCACAGCAAAATTAGAAACTGTGTCTTCCTCCCCCTTTCTATTTTTTTATTATTATTTTTAACATTTTTATTTATTTATTTGAGAGAGAGAAACAGAGACAGAGATAGCGAGACAGAGCACAAGTGGGGAGGAGAGGGAGAAGCAGACTCCCCACTGAGCAGAGAGCTTGACAGGGGGCTTGATCCCAGGGCAGAGGCTTCACCAACTCAGCCACCCATCTACCCCCCCCTTCCCCTTTCTAAAGCAAAATAGATTGTGTCATCCTGGTTCATCGATTTAGCAAGTACTCACGGATTTGAGGCAGTGTGCCCCACCCCCCCCCACCCGTGGGCTCTGTCTGGGATGCACCGCTGTGCTTACCCTCCTTTCCCTGTGCCCCCCAAAGCCGCTCTAACATGGGTTATTCTCTCTTCTGGTACAAAGCACATGACCTGCATGAACTTCAAGTGGCCCCTATTAATTCTCAGACATTTGAATAAAATCTGTATTCATTTCTGCAACTGTACCAAAGTCACGTGGCCAAATGCAACGAGATTTATATGCACATACACGCATGTTACCCATGTGTTTGGCATATTTACATAAACACTGATCTTTTGAGCTTTTGATTTTTGTTCAACTTTCAAAGTGGGACTAAACCAGGCATTGAGGTGAACTGTAAGTATAGCCTGATTAAAGTAATATTCCATTTGGCTCGAATCCTTGTAAAGAAACAGACTCTCAAGACCCCTATTTAGTAAACCCTTAGCAGAGAGAAAAATGTTCTTGGCCTTTTCCCCAAAAATAGATGTCCAAAGAATTTGCACTTTGACCTTCATGCTTGCTTTATGCTTTATGTATTAAAGGTCAGATGAAAACTAACGTCCTACCAAACTAATTTGAAAATACAGAAAAAAACAGTTGCCATTGCATGTAACTTATTAAATGTCGGTGGTCTTTTTCAAAATGAATCCCTCTGGTAGCCAGATAGATCAGTTAATTGTTATTAAGTAATAAAAATGTTTTCATGAATTCCACCTGACCATTGACCTTGGCATTCATGGCTCACTTAAGACTCTGTTTGGTAAAATGAATCTCTCTCCTTCTAATTAGGAAGCATTTTTGGGAAGCTGACCAATGCTCTGATGTTGTGGGATCAACAAGTATGTGGAATGTTGCCCCCCTCCCCTTGAAATAATATTCCCAGTGATTGCCAGGAGCAGGTAACTTTCTGGGACAGAAAGCAGAGGGTTATAGGTGGTTTAGGACTCAGTCTCTGGAGTTAGCTGAGCTCATTTCAAGCCCCAGATCAGCGACCTGCTGACTATGTACCTTGGGCAATCTATTTCACCTCTCAAAATGGCAACTTTAAAGTGGGGAAGATGCTAAGATTATTTTGCAATGAAATGAGATATTGCAAATTGTTTAGTGCAATGTCTAGCATGTAATTAGTGCTCAGTGCATTTGACTATGATTACGGATTGTGTTCGTATCACATTAAATCACCAACTGAAATCAAAACAAAACTGATTTACGTCATCAGTTTTAAAAAAAGACAACTCTCAAGTGAGAGCAAACAGTAGTACTGCCTTCACTAAATTTTTTAAATCTTTGAACATTTGAGTATTTTAAGGTTTGTGAAGAAGATTGCTAAATTTATAGAAAGGGGTGTGATAAATCAGAGGCAGAAGGCTCCTGTCTGGAGAAGCTGAGAAAGACACCAGTTCCGTGATTTTTTTTGGAAACTAAAAATACTGAAGGTGTTTCTGGTTGGGGCTCTTTACAGATGAGACAGGACGAAATTGTCCTGTCGCCCATGGTCTCCCTGAGGTTTGGTGAGTCAAGGATCTCAGGTGGTAAGGCAGGGCAAATATAGGAAGGGACACGGAGCGAGAGAAGGCAGCCTGCAGGAAACCAGCCTGCGGGCTCCAGGCTCTGCAAACTGGGGCCGGGCCTGCTTCTGCCTTGGGTCGTGAGCTGCATGACAGCAGGCCTTTTTTTCCAGCTTTGCTCATTACTGCATCTCCAGGGCGTAAAACAGTGCCCGGCACATGGTGGGCTCTCAGTAAATATTCTAGAATAAAAACAAGGCCACAACCTGGGGACTACGAGGATGTTAAGGTCGTGACAGCCTTAGTAAGCCTTAGCTGGCCACTGACAGCTTTTGAGGTTCACCGTCCTTAGACCTGTCTTCTCCCCTTCGAGGTGGGGAGTGTTTATTGTAGTTTCAGCATGCAGCACTAATACCACGGCACTACACCGTGGTACTAAACAGTCTACTTCAATGAGTTCATTTAGAATCAGTATTATAACAGAGGCCTCATCTGGCTCCTCTTCAATCGATTCTCAAATTAATTGTGGCCAAAGTCTGGGATCCTTCTCAAGCTTGAGGCCAGGGCCAAATGGCCCAGCCACAGAATCTCATGTCTTTTTTAGATTAAGACTCCATCACAGATTATTATTATGAATTATTATAAATTAAATGTAGTAATTATAATGTTATTATAGATAATATTTAGCTAATAGATATATAGATAATATATAACTAATATAGTAATTAAATGATATTTTTACTAGGCCACAGTAAAGATAGGAGGGCAGAATTACTGTTAATTATATTCAAGATTTGTTACAGACATGTTAGTTGTTTTCAAATCACCGAAGAAGTGGATTTTAGCTATGGAATTATGAATTTGAGAGCCAAAAAGCTTGAATGAGATCAGTACAATGAAACAGCTATTTAACTGTGATTAATATCACTGTCTTTCTCCATTTTGCATGATTTTCAAAATGAACCAATGTGTTGACCTCAACCCTATCAACCCCTTTGTTTGAGACTAAATATAATTAACAGTAATTTGGGGACACTGTATTGTAATATTTAAAAATACATGCTAAGGATTGAGACTGTAATTTTAAATCAATGGAATTATATTCTACTGATGTTTTAAAATGTGTATTCTTAATGAAAAAGCTATGATAGTGACAGGGCAAGAATCAACAGCTGTTGGAGAGTATGTGGAGAAAGGGGATCCCTCCTACATTGTTGGTGGGAATGCAAGTTGGTACAGCCACTCTGGAACAGTGTGGAGGTCCCTTAAAAAGTTAAAAATTGAGCTACCCTATGATCCAGCCATTGCACTACTGGGTGTTTACCCCAAAGATATAGATGTAGTGAAGAGAAGGGCCATATGCACCCCAAATGTTCATAGCAGCATTGTCCCTAATAGCTAAATCGTGGAAGGAGCTGAGATGGCCTTCAACAGATGACTGGATTAAGAAGATGTGGTCCATATATACAATGGAATATTACTCAGCTATCAAAAAGAACGATTTCTCAACAATTGCTGCAACATGGACGGCACTGGAGGAGATAGTGCTAAGCGAAATAAGTCAAGCAGAGAAAGACAATTATCATATGATTTCTCTCATCTATGGAACATAAGAACTAGGAAGATCGGTAAGGGAAGAAAGGGATAAAGAAAGGGGGGGTAATCAGAAAGGGGAATGAAGCATGAGAGACTATGGACTCTGAGAAACAAACTGTGGGCTTCAGAGGGGAGGGGGTGGGGGAATGGGATAAGGCTGGTGATGGGTAGTAAGGAGGGCACGTATTGCATGGAGCACTGGGTGTTATATGCAACTAATGAATCATCGAACTTTACATCAAAAAGCAGGGATGTACTGGATGTACTGTATGGTGACTAACATAATATAATAAAAATATTATTATGGAAAAAAAAAGAAAATTTTGAACAGAATGCTTGAAAATACCTCATGAAATGAAGCAAACTGGAACTCCCCAGCTACTAGGGTAGAGTTGAGGGTTGAATATTGAATACTTATTTCTTTTATTAAACATTGTTAGACCTTCTCAGAGGCTTAAACCAATACCAGTGTTTGTGGAGATGTTTACATTATCCGAAATGCTTGCCACTGGTTTCGGTAATGTTGCCTACATCCCCCAGATTCCTTCGGATGAGTAGCAATATGTATTCCCATGGACCCTGAAGCAGAAAATATATTCCTTGCATCTTTGGTCCCGAGTGAATTGGTAGTTTCATGGGCTGAATTATTAAACCCTCAAAGAAGTCCCTACTCTCCCTTTCACATAAATAGGTGAAGCTGAAAAAATATAACTGTCAATGTATTTGTTGGAAATCTGCAAATCTGCACGATCTTGTGTTCTGTGGACACTGGGAGAGCCTCTGTCACATCTGCTCTGACCTGTCAGCCTGTCAGCAAATGGTAGGAGAGAGAAAGGATGTTCTGTGGGGACCCAACCACAAAGGAAAGAAGAAATGATGCCCAGTCAGGCTCACACTGGTGCATTAGAACATCAGCTCACCCTCCTGCCGGGGAACCCACAAAGTCCAGGGCATCCCAGGACTGCCCTGTGAAGGGTAGATGGTCAATGTGAATCTTATCTCCCACTTACAGAGGCTCAACTGTTTCACCCCAAGAGGCAGTGTCTCCATAAAGCCTTCCATGACACCTGAAGCTAGAAGCAACCCTCAGGCTTTTGGCTCTCTTAGCAATTTCGCCTCACTTTCAGTAATAATAACACAAGTAGGAGCTGCTATGCATCCAGAAATTCTGTGTCAGATGCCATGGGACATCCTTTTCATGAATCACCTGTACCCTCATACAAGCACATAAAGTATGTCCTGTTGTGACCACCTCTTTACAGACGGGAAGCCAAAAACTCAGAAAAACGAAGTAACTGCCTGTGCCTACGTCATTAATGTGTGTGGAGCCTCAAGTGGATTCCAGAGTCCATGCTGATAGCCCGTGGATTCTACTGGCCTGCCTGCATTCTTCTAGGTGGCGGGACCCATATCCCCTTCATCTCTGTATCCTAAATCTTTCTTCTCTCTTGCCACTGCAACGATAGTGACTTGCCCAAAAGTCAATAAATATTTTTGAAATGAGAGCCCAGGAGCGAATGGGTCTTCAGGGGCGCACCTGCCTCCGGACAGACTGGCGTATCCCGACTTCCTCGCGGAGGAACATGAACATGGCGGGTAGCAGGGCGAGCTATTTGCGCACAGAATGAAAGATGCGAAAGTTGTCTCCGTAGACCAGTACCTTCGGAGTTATAAACCAAGTGAAAAGCAAGCTGTGGTTGGTTTTCAGGGTGACCTGGAGAGCTCCTCTTGTCCCTCACCCTGTTTACTAAGCCAACTCTGTTTCATTTCTACACCCAGAATCCTAGCATCTTCCCTAAGATAACAGCGGAGAAAGAGTAACACAAGGGAGCAGTCAGTGCGGGGAAACGCGGCTCCTACGCATAAGTGTCAGTCCCACGAGGATCGAGCGCCCGACAGCCTCCGTGAACACACGTGCACACACCGTGCCCCCCTTGTCCTCGTCTGCAGCCACACGAAGCAAGTTGTCCCCCTGCCGCCTCTGTTTACCGGAGGAAAAAGTAGGATGAGCGGAGGCCGAGAGAAAAAAGAAGTGAAGAACTGACGTGCATTCAGCGCTGGGCACCAGGGAGAAAGGCGTCCGGGACCCCGCATTGTTCTGTGTTTCGGCTCATGGTCCTCTGCCGGCGACGCTGAAACACCAAGGGCCATTCAAACCACAGGCTCTTTAGCGGGTACGAAGCTGGTGCGAAGGCGCCACACTGGTGTGGGGGAGGGAGGGAGGCGAGAGCTGGAATAAAGGGAAGGAAAAATGGGGTCAGCGAGTTTCCAGGCTGTGCAGCAGGGAGAGTTTGGCAGCCCTGTGTCCTGAGGCAGCCAGGCCTTGCAATTCATCACGGACCAGATGCTTGCTGACTTCAAAGAGAGATGTTCACTGGAACATGCCAGCATTCAGAAGGGATGACAGTCTGGCGAAATAATTGTCAAGAACCCTTAAAATGTAGCCTACTCATGTTGGGATGATGTTGAGCTCTGGTTAGTGTAGGTGGCCGTAACCCTAATTAACAAAAAAACCAACGGGAAAGCGAACATGATCGTCTCTAGCTGAGGCTAACGTCTCTCTGTCTCTGTTTCTCTGTCTCTGCGTCGGTCTTTCTCTCTCTCTCCTTTCTATTGTTGATGATGACACTGCTGTTTTTCTGAACACGTCTGTCATCCCTGAGAGTTGGGGAAGGGCAGCATGGATGTAATTGTTTTGATTTTTCTATCAAAAATCAGAATGGGGCGCCCGGGTGGCTCAGTGGGTTAAAAGTCTGCCTTCAGCTCAGGTCATGGTCCCAGGGTCCTGGGATCCCCACGTCAGGCTCACTGCTCAGCGGGGAGCCTGCTTCTCCCTCTCCCTCCCCCTCTGTGCTCTCCCTCTCTCTCTCTGGCAAATAAAAAAAAAATCTTAAAAAATAATCAGGACAAAATTCGAACTCCATTCAGTCAGAAAAGGTTAAAGCTGTTTGAGGTTGTAATCTGCCAGCCGTCTAGTCCTGACTCCACAATCCAGTGACAGGTGAGTCCATACAAAAACAGCGAAGGTCATTTCCAGCTCTGTGTCCTCATCACACACCACCTCACATGTGTACAGAGCTCCTGGAAGACTTTGGAGTAGGCGCTGGAAGGACGGAATAATGGAAGGTACGCTCCCTACCTTGAAGAAGCTTCCAACCTAATTACGAAGATGGACAGACACAGGAGAAGCACAGCGCGGTTGCTAAGGCTGTGGGTTCACAAAATGGCCAGATGGGCCCAAAGTCCTACATGGGCCTCTTTCCACTTGAAATTTCATTTTATCTTTTATTTTGTTCCCTGATTCCAATTTCCTCTCCCTTCTAGTCTAGGATGGAAAGTGAAGAGCTCAGTTGTAGACACAAGAAAAGCTTGAGGTGATAAGAGGGAAATGGGCAAAAATTAAAAATGGTGCACTAAAAATGTAAACGTAAGTCAGAGGGCACTAGGTAAGCAGCGGGGCATCGGGCATAACCAGGCTGAAGACGCAGGGAAGGAGAGAACCCCAACATGGGTGTCTGGTGAACCAAAGACGAGAAATGTTTCTCCAGGCAGGGAGAGGCCAGGGCTGGTGATTGTCACCACTCTGCTGTGCTGTCTGCATTGGCCTGCCAGCCCAGGGTGGGGGCCATGCCTGCCCTGCTTACCGCTCGCTATTCCTAGGGCCTGGCTCGGTCCACGCCATGAAGTAGGTGCTCATACATTTTTATTTAATTAAGGAAGATTGCTGAGATCCAGACTGAAGCTCAAAGCCTCTATTCAAAGACTGTGGAACATAATGGCCTCTTCAAGCAACTCGCTTTCTGTCAGTATCTAAAGTCAAGGGTAGTTGGGGGGCAATGACAAGTATGAGTGGAGTAGTTCAATTCCAGGTCCATATTGATTTATCTGAAGTGGAAATTTTTAAAGAGAGAGATACTTTTCAGAGACTCCACATAGGAAAATCAGTCTCACTCACTCCTCAAGAGCGCTGAGAAAGTTCTAAGTTTGGGAAGGTCGTGATGGGTGGAAGCCAGTCAGGGAAGGCTCCGAGTTTTTAATTTGGAATTATAGGAAAAGTGGGAGTGGGACTGTCAAAGCGGGGGAAGAAGGTCCTTCTGGAGGGGTGGTTTGAATGACAGGGTGGGGACAGGATGTGGGGAGGCAGAGTGTGAGGAAGTCAGCATGAGCAAAGGGTAAGATGACCTACCATGCAACTGGGAGTGGGGTCAGTTGGCAGAGGGAAAAATTAGGAGACAGACTCGATGGTTCCAGAGAGTGTCCCAGCAACACTGGGTATGCGCAGTATTGTAGGTTGTGCGTTGCAAGGCTTTCAGACCAGCTCTCTGTAAGAAAAAAAGAAAAAGCATAAGGCCAACCATCTTGATCACTGAAGGTGGAGATACCAAGATATTGTGCCAAGATCACAGGCTGTAGAGACAGACAGAGCTCGGGCCCTTACTTGCCTCGGGAACCTGATCCAGTCACCTGTGCACGTGAAGAAGAAAAGTAACTCTTCTCTCATAGGCTTGGAAATCAGAATTAAACGAGATCCTACTCATAACAGGGTTTATGAAAGGGAACACTCAGTTAGTTAGCACATGCTGGCTCAGGAAGAAGGTGGCCTGTTGTCAAATGCAAGAAGCGATTCGCTGTCTGGTTCAGACCCCGGCTCTGCAACTTGCTCGCCCTGTGACCAGCTTGTTAGCAGCTTGGGACTTACACCGCCCTCTGCAAGGGGCACAAGGACACCCACCTCCCAGGGTCTGTGTGAGCGGTGAATGAAAGCATATTTATAAAGCCCTTAGAAGACTACCTGGCTCGTTTTAAGGGCTCTAAATGTGTTAGATAGTATTACAAAGTGATCAAAACTGCATGGACATTAATGCCTTTTAACATAAAAGACAATGGACTTTTAGATGAGAGATTCTACTGCGCTTAGTTTTTTGCGTTTTTTTTTTCTTTTTGAGATTTTATTTATGACAGAGAGCACAAGCAGGGGGAATGGGGGAGGGAGAAGCCACCAGCCGCTGAGCACGGAACCTGATGTGGGGCTGGGTCCCATGACCCTGAGATCATGACCTGAGCTGAAGGCAGACGCTTAACGACTGAGCCACCCAGGCGCCCCTATAGCTTATTTTTGTTTGGGGCTTTCCTTTCTCCTCTCTTCTCTTCTCTTCTCTTCTCTTCTCTTCTCTTCTCTTCTCTTCTCTTCTCTTCTTTCTTTCTTTCTTTCTTTCTTTCTTTCTTTCTTTCTTCCTTTTAGAAGAGAAGAATACAGACATAAAAGGCAGAGTTTGTGGTACAGAACAAGATACATGTCCCCACGACAGAAATAAAGAAGACAGAGATTCACTGAGGGGGGAATTTATGGACATTTATGGTCACATTATTCTGATTGGCTGAGGGTATCGGCAGGCTCCTGGCCAGTTTTCTTACTGTTCCCAGAAATAAAAGCTCAGCCTGTTTGAAAATGAACTAGGTTTGCTTTTTTTTTTTCTTGATAGGAAGAACTTATTGATATAGTCAAGGCAGACTTGTTTCTGCTAAGTAAAAATTTGGCCTGAGTAGTATAATATGAAGGTAAATGGAAACTGGACACAAATACATTTATTAACTTATTATGACCTCACTTAGTTTGTTGATTTTCCTAGATGCCCCACGTATTATCATAAAAGAGGTACTCGAATAATAATACAACTGGCCAAAATGGTAAAAGGGGACTCAGTTTGCTATTATCTGTAGGAGATCAAACAGCTGGAGGGATGGGTGGTTTCTCTGAGCTGGCTGGTCCCTCGCCAACCCAAGTGCCCCTTCCAGAGGGTGTTACTGACGTCAGCACGGGAGCTCGTGAGAACTACAGGATTTCACGCTCCTCTTCAGACCTACTGAAACAGAATCTGAATTTTTAAACAAGATTTCTTTATTTATCCATTTGAGAGAGAGAGAGAGCAAGCACAAGCCATAGGGGAGGGGCAGAAGGAGAGGGAGAAGCAGACTCCCCGCTGAGCAAGGAGCCTGACTCTGGTCTCCATCCTGGGGCTTGATCCTGTGACTCTGGGATCATAACCTGAGCCGAAGGCAGACGCTTAACAGCCTGAGACACCCAGGCTCCCCCAGAATCTGAATTTTTATAGTATTGCCAGGTGAGTCACATTCACATTAAGATTTGGAAAGCTTTGAGTTAGAGGGTGGAGTTATGGCCATGCGATCTTTATTTCAATACAATTTGCACAAGCAAGAGCTGTGATTTTTAGAAGGGAAAATAGATATAAACACAGCAAAGTTTCTTACTTGATCGAATTATTCAGCACAATAAAGAGTTCCCTTAGCTCACGAAATGATGGTCTTAGCAAATAAAGCCTGAAATTTAAGCGGATAAAATGACAAACGTGTGATATTCATCAACAGGAAACCGTGCGTTCAAGAGAACAGCAAAACAGTCAGGTTTGACACTTCCTCGGGGAGTTTATGTCTCAATCAAAAAGCCATTGATGTAACTTTTTAAAAGAGGAAGTGGATTCAGCAGGGACATCAAGAGAGTTTTTTCGACACCTCGTAACCACATGATGCTGGGCCAGTTGTTACAAGTTGCTGCTGTGAACGGGGATGGTCCCAGGACCTAGTTCAGGGGCTGGGAGGTCTGGATGAGTTAACAGGTATGCAAAGAACACTCCAAGGCCCCCAGCACCATATGAGTATTAAATGTTACTGTTGGTGATACCTCATTTTTGTTTCATTTCACAATTCTTCCCAATCTCCCCCTTTTCAGGGTTTAAGTAAAAATAAATCCAAAGAAAAATTTTAAAGAATTTTGATAAACCCCTTGGATGACTTGGAGACTCCAAGGGGATTTCAAAGCCAGGGTGGTAGGGTATACCTGCCTCATATCCTTCTTCCATGGGAAGGCTGCTGGAAACATCTGTCTCCCTTGGTCTGCTATGATCAGGGAGGTCAGGCTGACTCGGCATCCTTGTTGCCTGGATTTAAAAAAAAAAAAAAAAGGTCTCAAGAACATGGGTTTGTGAAGGAAGTGGTTTTGGATGGTAAAAACGCCTCTTCCAACCTTGTGTGGAAGGAGGGTTATTAACAGCCACGTTTCGTGGAGTTGGTCCAGTTCTGGCTCTTAGTAGTGCTCTTTGGATAATGATGTTGAGCAAACACTTGTCAAACTCCAGGAAGCTGTAACGTCAGGGAGAAATTTCTAACCATCGGAAAGTGTTCTAAAATGGAATGAGCCACCTCGGGAGGCAGTGAGAGCCAGCGCCGGAAGGATTCAAGCCAAGGCTGGGTCTCCAGAGCAGAGCTGGACTCAAGTGGGAAGGACCACGCTGCAGTCCCAGGGGTCCCTTCCACCCCGAGAGTCCGTGCCTGCAGGTCTGAGGCTGGGAATGGGTCAGAACACCCACGAAGAGCCTCAGACTTAGATTCGTGACATTAGCCCCAAATGAAAGTCTGCACTGAAGTTTTAACACGTGAGATACCCTACAGTTTTTGCCAACCCACTCTGATATTTGTGTTGATTGTTGCTTGACTTTCAGGCACCAGGAGAACTTCCAAAGGCAGATGGGGGCCCAAGCTCTCTGAGCCAGACCTTTCTTGATACATGTACATAAATCTCTGGGGTCCACTGTCCCCTTGACCCAGGCTTCTGTTTGGCCCCTTCTTTTATAAGAAATCCAATCCAGCCAAGCATATTGTGATTGTCCACAAAGAGAGGACCCATCAAACAGGGCTCAATGTAGAGTCATTCTTTGGGGGGAAAAACAACAACAACAACAACAAAAAAAAAAACCCTCATTGGACAGGTCTTTCCCAAGTCATCCCTCCTGAACCTACATTGATATCACCTCCCTGACCCCTACCATGACCCATCTCTCCCCACCAAATATCCTCACCCTCACTGTCAGTCTCCCAGCACCTTCTCATTCAAGGCCAACCCCTCCCAACTGGCAGACTCCTACCATGTGACAGTCATGAGAGTTTCCAGAGTTATTTCCTTTCTAGAAGGTGCTGTGTATATGGCAGGAGGGGGTGCTCAGAAATTTAAAACAAGTTTAAATCCTGTGTCCATGCCTCTTTCCCTTTGGGGGGCGTTTCTCCTTAGCGTTGTGAACAATTTCATAATAACCATTTAGGCACCTCACAAAGCAGATTATTAAGATATTTGTTCTTTCCTTGGTCAATACCCTCTTAGTGGAAATGAATGAGCAGATGACCCAGAGAGCACAAACAGGGCGCAGGCTGCATTTAGCTTCTTCTGAAAACTTTGGGCCTATCTGAATGATCGCATTATGTATGGGGGGGGGCGGGGAGAGAGAGAGTGAGAGAGAGAGGTATCTCTGAACTTCAGACCAGACCCGGTCAGAGGTGACAATGGATAGTCATGGGAACAAAGGGTCTGATCCCGTGATTCCTTTCTAGGTCTTTCCTCAAAAAATGTGAAAATGCTATTTTCTCTGTGGAGAAGCCAAGCAGATAGGCCACAGGCAATGCTGTGTTCTCTTACCTCGTGAGAAGGCAGAAAGTTCAGAAAACAAAAGGCACTGATACCGGTAACTGTGGTCATGGGCCCCACATGTTGTCATCTGTAAAATGTACTGGTGACCCCCACGGTCTGGAGTGGACCACTTGCAAATTGCAAAAATAAAATAAAATGAAATTACAAAATGCAAGGCCAATACCTAGGCAAATCCTTGCTTCTCGAAGGGCTTATGTTAACTTGAGGCCGACAGAGGTTAAATATTAGACAAAGCTTCCTCCAGTTAGCGAAGTAACAAGGATTAAACCCCATGGGCCTATCCTTGTCACTATTCTGCATTCATTGACCAAGACCACCTGCTGCAGAAAACCATCTTCTTCTCCCTTCTGTGCAAGTGATGTGTGCTCTAGACTGGCCTCCAGCCCTCCCGCCACCCTCCACAGAGCTCTCTCCTCCAACACCCCATTCGCTCTCCCTCTGGTTCTGCTCCCTTTCCCCTTTCCCCACCCACTGTCTCCCTTAAGCTGACTCAGCCACTCTAACAGGGAAAGGCGGGTGCCTGGTAGAGGGGTGCCTCTCACCTCGCCAGTCCAATGACTGCCCCTCCCCCCACACTGCATAGCACCTCTTCTGGCTTCTGCACCTCGCCTCCCTTCCAGTCTCCTGAGGAGGGTTTGAGGCCTAGACTTGCTGGTCTTTCCCTGGCAGTCACCCGAGGGCAGGCAGGAAGACCAAAGCAGACAGAAGGCACTCCTGCTCCCTCGATCAACTTCATCAGAAGTATGGTGGCCTTACCATGGGCTGGTTTGGGAAACAATTTCTAGTGGCACGTAAGCAAATTATTTCATTTCAATAGTGGTAGATTTATTTTTATGGATACCCTCTGTCTTTTGTAAAGAATGCTGATTTTCCATTTATGGCGATATAACAATATAATGTTTTGTTTTTTAAAATAAAATCACTTCTGAAACAAAGTCAGTTGATTTAAAAACGTATATTGTTAAAGAACAGGACAAGTGAACCCCAGAAATGGCAGAAGGAGGATGGAGGCTTGAGAAACATTGCCTTCATCTCAGCCTTCGGTCTCTTCCCCCGGAAAAGAGCACTTCTTGGAAAGCATCCTGATTTTGCCAGGGGCTAGGTCTGGACGGCAGGAGGTGACCACACTTCTCAAGGGTGCTTGTAGGGCGCCCTGGATGCAGAAGCAGCAGGGGAGGATGGCTCCACCGCAGCCCGAACCCAGGCCTACGGAGGAGCTTTTTCTCCAACGCCTTGTTGCCCACATGCTCCCTGCATCGTGGCTAGTACTGTCCAAATGTTCTTTAATCCAGCCTTCAGGGTCTTGCTCAAGAGGTAGGCTAGGGTACCACTGTTCACAGTGGGAGAACTTGGGGACTTGAACAGCACGCTGTGCATCTCTGCGGTCAAGCCTTCGGGCTCCAGCCCCCAGGCTCCAAGAGCTTTGCCTTGATCTGCACTTTCAGGCCTGGGAACACATTCCTGCAAGAAGTAGTGTAGGAAAGGTGCTGCAAGCCATTTAACTTCTCTTGCTCTCCATCTGAACTTTGACCCCAAATTAGCATTTTGCACTCCCCATTTAGGAAGGGCAAGGGGGAGGTATTCACTAGTATTCATTGAGTGTGTCAGGGCCAGGGCATCTGTTATTTCTTTAACCCTGTAACACAGAACACGTTCTCAAGGAGATGAAAATGTCCATGTGATGAGGTTTACGGATTACCTCTGTTCCGTCGCCCAAGAACCAAGATATGTTTCTTGTAATTGATAGAAACAATGTTCCATTTTGCCTCTTGACTGATGTGGTATTTGGCGCCCTCTACTGGTGGAAGTGCTTCGGTGGCGTGGAAGGTCTAGATCTTGGGCCATCTCCAGAGGCTCCTTTAGGCCATTATCCTGACTTGCACCTGAAAATGTAAGAGTAAATTTGTAACAACTAATCTGGGTACCAGAGGACTTCTTATGCTGATCATAAGGTCTGACGATACGTCATTCAGGATGCTTTAAGTTGCAAGAATCTGGTTAAGCAAACATTCAGAATGTAGACAGTTGGGTAACTGGGTGCCCCGAGGTTCCATTTCAGCACCAAATCAATTCAGGATTCAGGTGACACGGCCAGGCTCCGCCTTCCAGCGTGGTTTCTGCTCAGCAGGAGTGGACACTGCCTTCAGCCCTGGCAGGTCCGCATGCTCTCCACAACCACATCAGTTCCATATGTCACATATTCCCACTTCAAATCCAGTGGAGAAGGAAAAGTGTTTGTGTCCTATGTTTTCAGCAAAGCTCATGGGGTTCATGCCAACAGAATGTGATGGGCTGGTTGCTTAACCAAATGGAGTTCCCTGCCTGCTCCCTCCGCCCACCTGCATACACACACACAGGCCCTAGGATGGTTAATTTTATGTGTCAACCTGGTGAGGCTATAGGACCCAACTATTTGGTACCATTCTAGATGTTTCTGAGCAGGTATTTTTAGATGTGATTAATACTTAAGTCCGTAAACTGTGAGTAAAGCCAGGTTCTCTGTAATGTGGGTGGGCCTCATCCAATCAGTTGAAGGTTTTCCCCGGAGAGAGAGAGGGAATTCTGCCAGCAGACTGCCTTTCAATTCAAACTGCCCTCCTTCCCTGGGTCCCCAGCCTGCCAACTTACCTTGCAGATTTTGGATTTGCCAGGCTTTATAATCACATAAACCAGTTCCTTAAAATACATCTCTCTCTCACTAGATAGATAGCTATCTCTTACTGCTTCTGTTTTTCTTGAGAACTCTAATACAGCCACCCACATCAAATAGTTGAAAAGAAGAAAGAGTGGCAATTTTTCTAAAGGCAACTTGGAAGTGCCATTCCTAGGAAGATAGAGAAAACTCATAGATAAAGACTCACGGCTGCTCACTACAGTTGGGAATTATTACGATAAACTTACTGCGATTTAGTAAGAGCAATTCGGTTGATAACAATTTTTTAAAACGTCAGGTCCATGAGGACAAAAAATAAATGTGGTTTTGGTGCTGAAAGTGTATTGAAGGTTTTCTTCCCTCCAGTTTTTTTTATAGTCAGATGTATGTTTAAATGTTACTAAGCATGAGCTGTTGAGTGGCAAGGCTATCTTTAGAGGAGAAGAAACAAGCTTTAACCTGTATGGTGTGGTTGGAGTAAAACCATGTGATTGTCCAAAATATCTCTCCCACATCTGGTAGAGTGCCTGAAATTCTATGATTAAAATTGTATTTCTTTGCCCTTGAAGGGTTGGAGGCCCTAAGGAGGCCCTTATGTTAAAATAAAAATAACCTTTAGAAATGTCCAAACGGTTTTCCCTAGAACACCAGCATTCGTGCGGTGTTTATTCAGCAGGGGCTCCTGAAAGGATCCCCTAAGGAAGACACATCAGTGTGGGCAACAGTCTGCATCATATCCCCTCTTACACAAAACACATTAGCATAGTAAAGGCTCTGAGAAGTCTTGGAAAAGAGACCTGTTTAGATTTTAAAATCTAGAATATTCTAAAATCGTTTGACCATGAAACACAGTCTTCCCACAAAGCCGCTATTACTATCTCATTGAAGCTGAGGGTAGGTTGTGGGGGGGGGGGCAGAAAGAGCAGAGCCCAGGAGCAAAAACATCTAAGTTTAATTCGTGGCTCTGCTATTGATTAACTAACCAACTTTGCCAACGTTGCTTAAACTTCTTTTGGCTGCAGTTCTTTATTTGTAAAGTTAGTTTAATAAGCACCCACCTCCCTGGACTAAAATGATCAATATTAAGTAAGGGAGAATCATTCGTGCAAGTTGCTGGCTCATAATTCACATTCAGGACATGTTGATTTTGTCAATTGTCCTCTCTCTCTCCTTCTTTCCTCCCTCCTTCCTTCTTCTTATGGGTTTTTTTTTTTAAATTCCAATGAACTTTTTATTTAAGAATGGTTTTTGATATACAGAAAAGTTGCTAAGAGTCCCCTCTATGCCACCTCCCAGGCCCATTCACTTCTTTTGCGTTTATTCTGTGTCAGAACAGCGGGTGGAAGGGGCCTGGCCCACCAGGGTCTGTGCAGGACTCTCTAACAATAAACTGCAAGGGGAGGCAGAAACAACCAAATGCACCCCT
Source organism: Ailuropoda melanoleuca (assembly GCF_002007445.2). Lineage (NCBI taxonomy): Eukaryota > Metazoa > Chordata > Mammalia > Carnivora > Ursidae > Ailuropoda > Ailuropoda melanoleuca. The sequence goes on from NC_048223.1 coordinate 52,869,086, forward strand.
GCAAGTCCGGGCCTTAAGTGCAGGGCAAACCCTATGGTGAGGGAAGGCGCCCAAGAGGGTGACTTAACCCAGACTTTGAGGGGCTGAATAATCTTCCAAAAGAAAATGTCAACAAACAAGCCTGGCTAGAGGAGTGAGCCGGCCAAAGGGAGGAGGCTTGGAGTGTCCCTGATGGGGTGAACCCAACTAGAAGGAAGAGGGAAGAGAGGCTCAGAACTTGAGGAAGGCTGTGAAAAAATACTGAGTACTTCACTCCTGCCAGACCTGGGAACTACTTTCAGAGTCACACTTTAGCGGTGTCATTATACAAACTTCCCTTCTGTAAAATTCTTGCAAAACCATCTGAACAGACAGGTCCATTGTTCCAAAACAATAGTGGCTTTGAGCTGCGTTAACCCAAGTACTGAAGAATTACAACTTTTTTAAAAAAGGAAATTGGCCAGGAAATAATGAGTAACAAAGGAGGGGAAGTCATCGTGAACGTTTAATGCGGCTGGAGCTGTGTGATGGGTCCGAACTAGTTAGCTTTGTCCTCCTCTGGAGTGGTACAGGTGAAGGGATCCCCCCTCTTCAGAGTCCCCAGAGCGCTCTGTCTGAACCTTTCCCTGGATGACTGTCACTTGGCATCCGAGTCAGGGGCGGTCGGTGGCCTCCGGGTGCAGCCACCGCACGCGAGCTGAGCGAGGCCAGGTCTTCCCCGGACGTCCCCAGCGAGCGGCCCAGGCTCGCGCGCGCAGAAGGACGCCGGGGGCGCCCCGCAGCTTCCCGGAGTGCGCGACGCCAGCGTGGCCCGGGGACAGCGAGCCCGCTCCCGGGGCCCTCACCTGAACCCCGCCCGCCAGCAGCCAGCGGAAACGCCTCCGCACGGGGAATGCCGGTTTGTGCAACAAAGCCTGACCGCGGCCCCTATCCCCCACCCCGGCCCCGCGCCGGCCTGCGCCGTCCGAGGGCGCACCTTCTACCCCCTTCCCGGGCGCTCCCCGGCCGGGCTTCCCCCAGCGTCCCGGCCTCGGGGCCCGCCGGCCGAGCCCGCGCAGGTGCTCGGAGACTTCCGGGGAGCGAGGCGAGCGGCCGGGCCCTCCCCGGGGACGACTGTGCGGGGCCCGGGCCGGGCGGGGCCGGGAGCGGAGGGGATCTTCGGGAGCAGCGCCGCTTGTCCTGCCGCACGTCGGCCCCGGGGTGGGGTGGGGGCCGAGCCCTGGGTGGGGTGGGGGGCACAGCCCGCGCCCTCTGCGGCCGGTCCCCAGCGCGCGTTTTCCACTCGCTCTCAGATCTGGGGAAGAAAGAGGCCCCCGGGCAGTGGGAAACCTGAGGCTTCAGACCAAACCGTTTCTTTCTCGGAAAAGTTATCTTGGGGCTGAATGCGCCTCTGGAGGCTTGTTTACCTTCTTATCACCACTCAGAAAAAGAAACTGTTCTTGTTTCCCTTCCGGGAATACTTCTCCTTAAGACCGTAAGTCACTGTCTCAGGTTTGTCCTCTTCTCTTCTCTTCTCTTCTCTTCTCTTCTCTTCTCTTCTCTTCTCTTCTCTTCTCTTCTCTTCTCTTCTCTTCTTTCCTCTTCTCTTTTCTCTTCTTCTCGCCCTTCCTTGTCTTCTCGCAGTCTTCTTCGCACGCACCCGTAAGGCGGTTCTGGGCCAGGGCGCTGGTACCTGCTGTCGGCGCGCACGCCGCCGCGCGCCTGCACTTGGCCTGGAAGCCCGGCCGCAGCCCCCTCCCTGGCAGAGTCCCCAGCGCACGACTGCCGGCGTGGTGGCCAGTCCCAGAGACTCGGTGCATTTGAGTGCAGAAGCCCCCGAGAGCCCGTGGATTTTCATTTAATGGGGACCGGCCCTGAGTTCCGCGCACCGTGCTGGGACCGTGTGTCAGCGGCGCGCCCGCCGCGGGCTGAGGGCGATGCCTTCATCCCCGTTTCACAGAGGGCCGGATGGAGGCCGGCAAGCTCAAGTAGCAGCCGAGCTCCCGCAGCGCGTCTAAGTGGCAGAGCTGGGACTTCAGTTAGACCTATTTCCAAAGTCCAGGCAAGTTTGTTGATGGCACCTGGTTTCCAGACTACACCCGAAGTTGAAAGGAAAAAGGCAGTGATGTCTGGAACCATCTTATGATTGGGGAGGAAAAGAAAAGAAAAGAAAAGAAAAGAAAAGAAAAGAAAAGAAAAGAAAACAAAAACCCAACTCACTGGCTCTTTTGAAGGTCCTGTGCAATAGCTGGGCTCCTTTAGAAACTCCTAGAGAAAATGTAAGATTAAGCATCGAACTATTTGTACAACTCAGACCGCGCTCTTTTCTTCCTATCCCTAACCACTGCATTTTCGCAGTGTTGGTTACTTTGGAAAATCTCTCTTAGTTCTCCAGACAGCAGTACAAGTAAGCATAGCAGAATTATCAAAGCCAGGAGGGAGTTACCCGTAACTTAGCATCTTTCCAGAAATGCATATTTAAAGCAACGAGGACACTTTGTTTTTCTGAAAGAATGCACACACACGCATACACACACTTGTGTATATTTTTATTTGTATGTACCTATTATTATAACATCTGTAATTAAATATTTATTATGTTTACATATAATATATGGCCTAGGAGATTAAGAAATTTAAGGTTTATTAAATAAAATTTATAAATGCAGACAAATAATTCTTTCTTCCGGAAAAAATCTGACATGACCCTATCACTTAGATAATCACTGTCTACATTTTATTGTGTATATTCCCTTTTGCCCCTCTGACATGACTCTTAAATTTAGTTAAGCAGAGTCCTGCCTTGCGCCCACCACTGGCCCAATAGCATACCTTATTCTTAAAGAAGTTTCCACGCTGTCTGTCCTGTCATCGGTGTCTCCCGCAAACACTTGCTTTTGTGCCTTTGGGCTTAGCAGTGCTTCCTTAGTAGTAGCAAGAATAATAAAACGGGGCGGGAGTGCTAATTACATGGAACACAGAAGCAGACTTGGTTTGACCACGTCAGTGGGCTGCGAGTGGGTGGGAGGGAGCCGCCTCATTCTCTTGTCCTCCTTGTTTCTCTGGGGTCCTGGTCTCTGTTCCTGCCTGCTGTCCCTTACCTCTGTGCTTCCCTTCTTTCTACCCTCTTGGTGTTCATTTTCTCTCCTCTAGTTCTAGCTGTTGTGTCTGTGGTACCTACAAGAAATAAGTTTGAAATCCCCAAACGATCACAAATGTCTGAAGGAGACTTTGAAAAAGAGTCAGACCTAATATAGAAATTTGTGTGAGAAATAGCTGTGGGCAATGCGTCCTTCTCTTCTCTTCTCTTCTCTTCTCTTCTCTTCTCTTCTCTTCTCTTCTCTTCTCTTCTCTTCTCTTCTCTTCTCTCTCTCTCTTTCTTTCTTTCTTTCTTTCTTTCTCTTTCTTTCTTTTAGCACATAGCTCTGATAGGTTTTTATTTATACTGTTGAGGCCTGTGGTCAGGCAGTTATTACATACTGAATTTCTTCTACATTTAGAGCAGTTGTCTTCAAATTATGGTCAAGGGAAAGGAGAGGGCATTTGAAAAGAAACCAGTGTATTTATAAAGAATCCAATGAAAGATTTTTAGTGGAAAAATAAAGACAGTTGTTTAATTTCTAATTTAATCATTTTCCTTAAACTGGCCTCAGAAACGTGAAATGGGTTGTTTTTTTTTAATGGGTTTTACTTATATCACAAAGGACTTGAAAAGTTTTTAGACCAAAGCAAAATTATGAAATGTAATTTAAAACAATAACAACCTGGAGGGAAAAACACCAATTTATAAATGATGGCAAGATGGGGAGGCAGAAATGAAATTGGTACATGGAGCCCAGCAGGGCCACTGTGAGATGAAGGAAGTCTCCTCTTGTCCATCTCTGACATACAGTTACCACCCCTAGTGGCAAATTAGAGTTTAAGGTAGAAAAAGAAGTTACATTTCTCTCCCTAAGTTTAGAGGGGGAAGGTGAAATAGTGAGAGGCAAAGGGGACCCAGGATTGGGGTGTAAGTCTCTTTGGGACACTAGGCACGTAATTTACTCCTAAGTAGTTCTTATAGTGGAGCTGTCAGTATCTCAAAGGAATCTCTCCGAAGGCTTCTAGAATGCTAAAGGGAAACCAGATGACTATAATACAACCGGCAGTTGGAGAAAATGGCCAACATTTAAGAGATGTTTAAAAACCTGAATAAGGAAATCCCCCACTTGAAAACCCCTAGTGAGCAAAGTGCTTTTTGGTAAATTATCTTGGGTCCCAAAAGTCCCTCAGTGAGCACATGTTTTGTAATAGGTACTGAAGACTATTACCTTATGATGAAAAATAATCAAAAGCCACGCTTAAAGAGTGGATCCAGAAATAAAAAGTAAATCGAAACCAAATTTAGGACAGTGAATCTCTTTCTTCTCTTTAAATAGATATATAGAGAGAAACTGACCAGATGATGTGAAATGAAAAGTAATTCTTGAAAATATAAAGTTATTCCTTACTTTATCACCTAAAGCCAGCGTTTTTGTATTTTTCTTATGGCCTCTTAGTTTTGTCTATATCTGTAAATAATTGCGTGTTTATTCAGTGCTGTTTATAGTCTGCTTTCTGTCACTTCTCCGGGACACAATTTTTATCTTGTAATTTTTATTGGATGCATTTAGAGAGAGCATTTATTCAATGAACTTGAATTTCTATAATTCTTATTTATTATTTTATTTATTCTTTTTTTAGTAATCTATTATTATAAAGAAACCTTTTCTAATTGTACTGGAATCTGTCCATATATATCTTATTACCAAAAAAACTATTTGTAGAACCATTGTCAGTATCTTAGTGCATAGGCTTGTATTCTTTTTGCTATCTGTGTGTATCTATTCACACAAGTGGGAAAGCAGCATTTAACTACCTAGAAGGTCCTTTTCATTTTCTGGAAGACCCTTGCTTTAAAAAGAGAAATAAAGCGCCTTTAGCTTCTTAAGTAAGTCTCTTGAATTCAGCCTCAAGCAGGAGCAAGTAATTCAGCGACTTGCCAACCTCTATTTTCTTTGAAGTGAGATATAAGTGGTGACGCTCTGAGTAGAAAGCAAGTGATCGTTACAGGATTGGCAGCTCCATCTTTGCCAGAAGGAAATGAGCGACTTCTCCCCTTAGATCTCTGCTCCCTTCTTGTTTTGGAGTGGACTTTTGTGCAACCAAGCCACTCCCATCTTGGGCATTTAGGAACAGGGGTCTATGTTGGACCGCCGGCCCGAGTTCCACAAAGTGTAAGGATGATAATGAATTTACTATGTGGTTAGGCATGTCGAGCAAGGCCAGCCTTATAAAATAACGAATCCGACTGCAGCTCACTAGGCCAGCCCAGCGAGGCAAGCAAGCCCTGCTGTAGGTTTTGTTAAGCTGCGAACTGGGATAAACTTGCAAAATTAGAATAAACTTGGCTCTGGAGGCATTCATGACAGACTGCCCTTTGGCAAGTCATGCAAGATCCTAGATTTACTCGCTTCTGTGTTCCGGGAGACCATAAAAATATGAGATGTGAGAAACATCGATACTTTTGATTTCGGAGGGCAGAGGTTTTGGAAGAGAGAGAGAGAATACGTTCTCAGAGCACGTGGGTTACACTCTTGCCCCTTGCTGTTGCCTGAGCTTTGGTTTTTAACCGCCCGCACGGGATATTCCAAAGTAGACTGTTATTTCGTATGGAAGTCTTAATAATTGATTTAGGCCTGATTTCAAGGCCTGACCAGACACTGCCCCAGACTATGTGGGGTTTTTTGTTTTTGTTTTGTTTTGTTTTTGTTAGCCTGCATGGTATTGACACATACAGTAAATATATATGTAAGTACCTGTTTTTAATATTGCTGCCACCTAAATGTTGGAGGATTTTGCTTTCTTTGAAAAAATGGAAGACCTGGGCCCACTTGCCGCATGGCCGCACTCCCCTGCCCTTGGTCCCGGTGGCCCTCTCCATTTCGACGAGCCTCTCCTCCCCTATTGCCCGTGACACGTGGATGCCTCATTCCCGGGTGACTTCTTTGGCTCCCCTGGGCGGTTAAGAACTCTGGGTTCTAGTTTGGGATTTTGTAGCCCTCCCGTTGTCTGTTTCCCCCACCAAAGATGGCTTCTTTTCCTTCCGGCCTCTTTCTGGGAAGAGTCGTTACTTCTCCGTGAGAAGTCAGCTTCTGATCTGCAAGCGCGGACCACAGAGGCTGTTGGTCTGTAAATCTCTTCAGCGCCTCACGGGTCAGTGCAGTGGCCTGCTGCCCTCAGCTGTCCTCTAGCTGGGCTGTCTCCAGCTGTGGTGACCACCCACAGAACTGAGGGCTTGCTGGCGATGATCTCAGAGACCCTCAGTCTTTACGTCTATGGTGGGACCTGCAGTATTTTTTTTTTTTTTAACGAATCACTACGTGATTCTGAGGTCTGTCACAGTTTTGAAGACTATTTTTCTAACTCTAGCACTAAACTCAAAATCTAATCCCAGGAAGAATTTGCTAGATTCCCTCGTTCTCTTTTATGTATTGCTTGATCCCTCAGAGGTCTACGCCCACTGCCTCAACTCTCTCTTTGTCCTGGTCTCCCCAGAAACTGGCCTGAAGAAAGAAAGAAGACACTCCGGGCATAAGATTACCATGTGTATTTTTATTTACACGTTTTGGAAAAATAAGAAGAAACGGAATCCTCACTCGTCTCTCTCATGTCAAGAAAAATTTCTCTTACTTCTCTGGATCTCAGTGTTTCAATAACGCACTTACTACAAAATGTCCCTACTATTTCCTTATGTTTGACACAAATATACTAGCGATGCCTGTCATAGTTGGAAATGGCCTTCTTAGAATTTCTTTCTTCTCACGTGTTCTAAATAAGAGTCCAAACAGCAAGCAAGCAAGCAGAAGTAGTCAGCCGAGCTGCATTCTCGTGCCATTTACGTCCTCAGCAGCAGAGGACAGGGCTCAGTCTTGAAAAAATTCACTGACTCTTCGGCAGGCATCTGTTAGTCATTCTTGCCATCCTTGCATTTTTCACTTGTGTCTTTTTTTTTTTTTTAATTTGCTGCTTTTAAAAATTATTTTCCTGTTTGCTTCGAGCTTCACTAAGAACAGGAAAAAAAAAACTTATTATTTTTTTTTCTTACTTCCTTTTCAAATTCTAGCTTATCTCTTAGGGCAATTGATTCTTTGGTGTAATCCAAAGGTAGTTTCTGTTTCCTCAATAGTTTGCTTAATTCAGGCACAGAGATGTCACTGTATTTGTAACTGCCGCGTGACATCTCCAGTGGTTGTGAGTCCTGGGAACGGGCGGACAGCTTGTCAACCAGGGTGAGGTACGCGGTGGGGGGCAGTCTTCAATTTCTGGGTCTGGCTCTGCCTGTGTCATTTCTTGTCTTGAGTGACCTGGTTGGCTCTGAAAAGTGATCCATCCCTGATACAGATAACTAAGGAATACCCAATTATTCTCTCAATTCCTCATCCTCTGATACAAGGGACAAACTCTCTTGCAGCCCTGTCACTGAGTTTCAAAGGGAGCCAGTGCCAAGATTCTAGTCTAGGAAGACGTGGGGTTTCTATTTGTGCGTTTCAGACCCCCACCCCTACAAGAGACTGCAGTCCCAGCGGGCATCATGGCTGTTTTCAGAAACTCAGCACCCGGCTTGGAGGAAGGGAAGTGTAAACCCAACTTCTTTCTGAGCTGCAGACCATCCGTGCCAGCCAGAACCCGAGCCTTGGGGTCCCTGCTACAGCTTTCTTACATACACTTGGGACTGACTTCTGTTTCTCAGAGAGTTCCTGCCAGACCCCCTCCCCCACCCGAAATATGCATTTGCTTTGAAGGTTCTCTCTCTTTTTTTTTTTTTAACATTTTATTTATTTATTTCACAGAGAGAGAGCACAAGCAGGGGGAACAGCAGGCAGAGGGAGAGGGAGAAACAGACTCCCTGCTGAGCAGAGAGCCCAACGTGGGGCTCGATACCAGGACCATGGGATCATGACCTGAGCTGAAGGCAGACACTTAACAGACTGAGTCACTCAGGCACCCTGAAGTTTCTTTGTATAATTAACACTCAGGCTTTTTGTCAACAACTCACTGTCTGAAACGAATTGAGTTGTTTGTGCACCTAAATGGAATAGAAATAATTAGGAAACTAATACAGCACCTGAAAACAGAGCCCAGGTCTGGGTCAGAGGTGCGATTTTTCTCCTGGCCTTTCCTCATTGTGGATTATTGCACAAGTCATTTCCCATACTCTGTGCTCAGCTTCCTCAACCATAAAATAAGATGGTAAGAATTCCTCATGCAAAAGCTTCCCGTAACTACCACGAAGAGAGATGTATTAAGGCCCTTTGTTACAGGCCAGGCACAGGTCCTGGGGAAAAGAGAAAACTGCCCTCTGGGGTCGGGAGCTCTCACTTCACATTTTCATGGGTGAGTCCGGAGAGAGAGAAGGACATTTTCTGATTTGCAGAAAATACTAACATCCTATAAATAATGAAAGACCCGAGATGGTCCATTTTTAAAAATCTGTCTTGCAGCTGAACGGGTGTGTATGGTCCTTCCCCTGCTCTGACATTCCAGGAGTTTAGGAGACTGCGGCCTCTAGGGTTAAGGTTGGCCAGATAATCCCACTAAGGCTTCCGTCGGCAAAAGCCTGCTGACTTGGATAGCTCCGGAGACGGAGATCTTTACTTATCTTCACAGCTAGTTGCTAATGATGGTTTTGCTAAGGACCTGAGGTTCTTCCCCACTTTGGGCAGGCCAGGTTCTCCTGGGTCTGACCCTCCTGGAAAGCCCTTCCCGAAAGCCAGCTGTTACCCACATTTCCTCCAATGCCGTGAGCAAACATCCTCTCATTCGGGGGCCTTCCCGGAGCAGCTTTCTAACACAGCCCTGCTCCACCCTTCAAACTCTCCATGCCCCCTAAGCTGGCTTGACCGCTTTCCACAGCACGTATCCCTCCCTGGCCGGGTGCCTATCTCTCGAGTTATCCATCCCCCTGCATGTGATGCGTTGTTTCATGCGTCATCGTGATTCAGATGTGAGCTCAGACATCTGCTCAAACGTTATCCTGGATGTTTTTATGAAGGTTTTTGTTTTTGTTTTTGTGTTTTGCTGCTGTTGTTTTTTGATGAGATTAGCATTGGAAGTGGTAGATTTGAGTAAAGCAGATTATCCTCCCTAATGTGGGTGGGCTTCATCCAATCAGTTGAAGGCCTTTTAGGTTTTTGTTTTTGTTTTTGTGTTTTGCTGCTGTTGTTTTTTTGATGAGATTAGCATTGGAAGTGGTAGATTTGAGTAAAGCAGATTATCCTCCCTAATGTGGGTGGGCTTCATCCAATCAGTTGAAGGCCTTAACAGCATAGAGACTGTGGTCCCTTGAGGAAGATGAAATTCTGCCTCTAGACTGCCTTTGGGCTTGAACTGCAGTGCTTCCTGACTCTCCAGCCTCGTGGCCTATCTTGTCAGATTTTGGACTTGCCGAGCCTCCCCCCCAACTCTGTGTCTCTCTCTCTCTCTCACACACACACACAAACTCACACACACACACCCTTTTGGTCCTGTGTCTCTAGAGAACCCTGACATAGCTCACGTACATATAAACTCCATGAGAGCAAAGTCTTCCTCTGCTCACTGGGCTGTTCCCAAGCACTTGTCTGGCACAGAGTACGTTTGCTCAGTTAGTTAATTTGATGAATGGATTAGCGAATATTCCCAGCAGAATGAACAATCGAGGTTTCTCTGACTTTTTCATCTTTAGGATGCTGGAGATGTCAAACTATTTTTATTCCTCATTTTTTCCCATTTGGTGATCCTCTGACTTAGTTTAGTCACATTTTTCAGACCTTTAATTTAATCCATTTTCTGGCCTTTTTGGCTTTTCTGAAAACAAGTTTTTTGAGCATTCAGATCATTTCATTCTTTGTGGGTTTCCTGCCTTGTCACAGTCAAAATGCCCCAGTTCCTGCCTGGACGGTTTGGGTTAAATCTTTGCATATTGCAAACTTGAGTTAATGCAACAATTTAAAAGCAATTACAAGCCCTGTGCAGCACCTGCCTCACCCCACGCGTCAGCCACCATGTGCTCTTCAGACCGGCCTCCTGTTTCATACTTGAAGTAAGTTTTTGGTGCTGAACAAAGTAAGAGCTGTTTCCAGAAATTCAGCTCTGTGAAGCGGATGTGACCAGCTATGAGATGAGCTTGGTGCTGCTGTCTGCCCTTCGTGGCCCGTGATGCCCCTGTCTTCCAGCATTCTGCCCCAGCCTTCACATTCCTCAAATTCTGGATGGATTTTGGAAGGCGGATTTCGATTCTCACTGAAAAACTTCAGTTTTTTAATTTTGTTTTCTTTTTGAAAAAGAAGACAAAATGAGCGGGAGCATACATTTGTTTTAGGCCGCTGGAGAAAGTTGACTGGGTGCAGAGTTTTCCAGAAATAGCATCAGCGTCACAACCCATAAACGTAAAATGTGCTGCTGTCCTGAGCGCTTATCACCTAAGCCAGGAATTGTGGACCTGCTCATAATATTGTCTCAGGAATCCTGGGTGGAATTAGAATACCGAGGAGGAAAAGGCCCCCAAGGCCATCGGAGACACCCCACACACACACACACACACAGGATTGAGTATCAACTTTCACTGCTTTTTGCTGGTCAGTTTTGGCCTGCTCAATCCTTATCAATCTCTTCTGGGTTTAAACCTGTGCCATTTTCTTCAGTTTCTGGCGGGACACCAGATTTGAAAGAGGAGGACAAGTAGTATCTTCCTGTTAATCCCCTCTTCACAGCAGTGGGGCTGGGTGGCAATAGAAAAGAATTTCTTCTACTCAGTTGGGTTTGCTTAGTTCAGTCTTCCATTATCTGTTGCAGACAGGACTCACTGGTCTCTTCCAACTCTGGAGAGATATTTTTAAAGGTTTATTTATTTTATTTGAGAGAGAGCGAGATTGGGCACGGTGGGGTGGGGCAAAGGGGGAGAGAGAGAGAGAATCTCAAGCAGACCCCCTGCTGAGTGGGGTCCCCGAGGTGGGGCTCAAACCCAGGACCTGAGATCTTGACCTGAGCAGAGTCCAAGAGTCAGACACTTAACAGAATGAGCCACCCAGGCACCCCTGGAGAGATTCTTATATTGGTTCCAGACTTTTCATGTGCTGGCAGTATCTGGAAGGCTAGCTGGCTGGTATGTTTAATCCCTGACTATCAGACAGAACAACCAGATGGTTACAGAATGAGGATCCTAACAATTTGAAAGATTTTCATTTGAAAGCCCTTCCCATCTTAGCAGTTCACACTCTGGTATGCTTCCCATCATGTTACTTCCTCGCGTGCCCAATTCCGTTACTGTGCATCAGCCACTATTCTCTGATTTAGAAGAGGAGCTGATATTAACAGGATGACAGAATCCCCCCAGATAAAGTAAAAGTGGGGAACTGTCACCATGTAAAGAGAGATTAATGCTAATAAAGACCTTTTGTTTAAAGTTCTTAAGTTCAAGGAAACTTAATATTCCCTTTCTATAACAATCGATGTTACTTGCCTTTTGTAGTCTCAGAACCTGGCACATAGTAGCTGCTCCAGAAATGTCTGTTGGGTCGAAGAGGCAGTGAAGCCAGCATATTTAGGCATTATTCCTCAGGTGTTCTGTACGTAGCATTATTCTTATTGAGAGAGAGAGAGAGCTAGCTGTAGCCCGTGGTAAGTTCACCTGTCTCTTGGCTGGAGGGAAAGAACACTGTGGAAGTTGTTTCGAGACTCGGAGAAGCACTAGGTCTACCTTTTGCTGGCAAGTGTCCCCGGTCAAGTGAGGTATTGTCTTGGTGCTTTGGTGTCATTTTCCCTCTTGGAAGACTGAATTTTAGGAACGCATTTTTAAAGACGCCCATCCCAAGAGGAAAAGTAGGCAACCACATCTCCCTCAACCCTCCCTCCTTGGAGGTGCCGTGGTATCCTGTGACCTGACGGGATACAGGCTTGGGTGACAGAGGGGGAAGAGCTAGAAGGGAAGAGGGAGGGACTTCCGTGGCAATGGTTTCTACATGAAGAACGCTGAGTTCTCTTGACTCAGAAGATGCCAGTATTATTACTATGCCAGAAAGTAGAAAAAAAACTATATATGCCATGAACACTGTGAAAAATGACCTTCAGAAAAATTCTCAGAACTAATAGTTTAAATTCTTTTGATGCTTAGCAATAGAATTTACATATTTCACCTAAAATGAGAGATTATTTATATTTATGGTTAGAGAGACAAAATATACTTAGGAAACCAAAGAAAGGAATCAATCAGAGATTATCCCCAAATGCTTCCATACTTTTAGAGGGCTCATTTTTCTAAGGAATTCTAGTCTATAACTCATGAGATAAGTCTGACACAGTATCACTTAGACAGATGGACTTTTACCTCTGGAAGAAAGGAGCCCCAAATAAATTAAAGATTGGTTTTCCACTAAAAGAAGTTCTTTTTTTTTTTTTTTTTCCTAAGCAAAGGTGAAGAAAATCCCATGAGATTCATTGTATCGTTGGTTAACCAGACAGGATTTCATCAAAATTGTTTATTCTGCGGTTACATATAAAAGGGAAGAAATAGAGCATGCTATAAGCTAAGTACCGGGTTTGGGAGAAATTATCACTTTTTATCCTCGTCAATTACCAGTCAGGCGACTGAGGGTCACCTGGGTCTATACTTTGCCTGAAGTGCTGGCAGCAGAGCTGGGAGTCGCGCTGCAGTTGTTTTGAAACTTCATGGTTTTTCCTGCTTGACTATGTTGTTCCTCACTAGAACTTTATGACAATAACAATAATAATAAAATGTATTAATGAGTAAATAAATTTATTATTAAATTTATTATTATTTATTATATTTATTTATATTTATAATATAACATAATGTTATTATTATTAATTTATCATTAAATTTATTATTAATAAATTAATAATAATATCATTCCCTGGGCACCTATTTATAATGCCAGAGATCGCACTAAGAATTTTAGGTGCATCTAATGATCACATGAAGGGGAGATTATTTCCACTTTATAGATAAAGCAGCGGAGAGTGGGAGAATTTAAATGACTTCACCCACAGCGATGGGGTTTGTGAGAGCCACGGTTCACTTTTGAGCCCACAGCCCTGGCTCCTACCATCCAGGATGCTGTTTCTAGAATAGGTCGGACTGTCACGTAATCAGTGTGCTCCTTTTCCGGAGATGCGTGAGCAGAGGGACGGAGCCGCGCATGCATTTAGCCTGTGCAACCACAAACGTAGCCATCTGGGGCAGCTTACACCTGTTGTCCAAGTGGTCTAGCTGAAAAGTCAGTAAAATGCTCCTCGTGCTTTCCTTTAACAGATACTTACCTCCATCGCCCGACCGTGGCCTAAAGGTGTCAATGCTCAAGCAACTGCCATCGATTCCAGGCTGTTGAGAGTGCGGAAGAACATTACCATAAGGGAGACGGGGTGCCCGGAAGGCCTGCATCGTGGGGACACGTTCTGCTGTCAGCCGTGTCCTCCTGGTACGTTCGACCAAACAGCCAGCAGTTAGCTTGACAATCAGGGTGAGGAGTAGCATACAGTCATAATGGAGAGAAGATTGCACAGTGCTTGGTTCTCCCGCATTCTAGCATGACTGGGAAGAAAACCAACCAGGACATTACTTTCCTGAGACTAGTTGAGTTCAGCCTTATCCCGCTCTTTGTGGACATGAAGAAAAGAATTTACAAATGACATGTCCCCCTGAGGTGAGAGGATTTCTCTCCTTAGTTCCATTTTCCAGGAGCAAAAGAAGACTCCTTTGTGACTATTAAAGCTTATCACAATGGAACTGATTAAAATGTATCATCATGGGGCGCCTGGGCGGCTCAGTCATTAAGCGTCTGCCTTCGGCTCAGGGCGTGATCCCAGGGTCCTGGGATCGAACCCCACATCAGGCTCCTTGCTCAGCGGGAAGCCTGCTTCTTCCTCTCCCACTCCCCCTGCTTGTGTTCCTTCTCTCGCTGGCTGTCTCTCTCTCTGTCAAATAAATAAATAAAATCTTTAAAATAAATAAATAAAATGTATCATCATACCCATGGAGCTCTGAAAGCAAGGGACCTCCCGCCATAAGCAATTCCTTTCAATCAGAAGGTTTCTGACGCCTGCAAAATACATTTGCATGTTTGCAGCTGAAACTAAGTGAGCTAGAAAAGCAATGGACAAAACCCAGCAATTTTTTAACACCAGAATTTTGAAAAGCAAACCCATTTCAGATCGGAAATCCTTCAAACACTAGCAAATGAGAAGCTTTGCCAAATGCAGTGGTGCACAGCTTCTATTTCAGCCTGGACTAGAGCTGACAACCGTCTGGCTCAGCTGTGACCCCTCTCAGCTGCGCTGCAAGGGGCGAGAGGAAGAGAAAGGGAGAAGCATGCAGTCGCTGCTGCTGAGCAGAACCAGACAGGGCTGGATGCCGGAGCTTTCGCAGTGACGTCCCAGGCTTCCAGCACCCACGCAGCTGAGCAGGCTTAGGTCCTGTTTGTAAAGATTCTACCAATGTCCCTTGGCCTCCTGTCCAGTTTTTAAAAACCCTCACGGAAACCCCCCCTTATAATCCAACCCATGTATACTTCAGCCCATTTGCATTTACTCTGCTCCAAAAAACGAATAGAGGGCGACTCCCTGGCCTTTTTATAACTTGCCGAACATCATCTGTTTGCCCCAGGACTTAAGGTCCTTCCTCCTATGTTTAAAACCTAAAATGCAAATTCAAACAAAGATAATATGCTTCTACCAAACTGTCAAGGAATTTTGTCTGTTTGCTTTGCTTTCGTGGTGCTTTATTTTCACTGAAGAAGTGTTTTTGACCCTGGTGGGTTTGCTTTTGAGATCAGAACTCCCATAAACCATAATTGGAAGGTAAATTCTTACAACCTTGTAAGAAAGAAATTTGGACATGTGGGTCAAAAGCTTGAAATGTTCATGTCTACTGATGTAGTACGAAATTGATGGGGAAAATGTCTTTAAAAATAGTCAGAGGAAAATGTTGTATTCATGACACTCCATTGTGACACTCAGTGATGTGGGATTGGTTAGTTACATTGTGGAGTGTTCAAAAGTTGAATGTCTCCAATAATTATATCATGTTTTCTCATATATTTCTGAAATGAGCCTCAATGTATAAATTCCCTGAAGGACTTTTTTTTTTTTTTTTTGAGAGAGAGAGAGGAGGAGGAAGAGAGAGAATTTCAAGCAGGCTCCACTCCCAACAGGGAGCCCGATGCAGGGCTCGATCTCATGACCCTGAGATCATGACCTGAGCCGAAACCAAGAGTCAGATGCTTAATCTCCTGAGCCACGCCAGTCCCACCTCCCAAGGGATTTCTAACTGATCTGCCTACTGGACTAACTGACTCTCTCTGCTCCATCTCTAAGAAGCCTTGCTGGTGTCCAACTCACGCTACTCCTCTTTCTGCTTCTATTCCCTCTTGTTAAATTGTAGGCTTATCACCATTCAAATTGCTTCTGAGTCTTTATGCTCATTGGTGTTGTGATATTAATATGTAATTTAACTATTATATAAACCAATGCCATACAAATACGGAGAAAAGACAGATCTTATTTCTATGTACACTCATTTGATTGTTTGGAGGATTTCAGTCCGGGGGAGCTGCTAAAAGAATTGTTGATGAATGAGATGAGGTCAAAATAAATGGAAAAATCAGAAAACCCTTGAAAACTTGTCATACAAATTACTGGTATCTGTAAGGCTTTGTTTCCATCAAAAAAAAAAGGGAAAAAAGGAAAGAAGGGAGGGAGGGAGAAAGGGAAGGAGGCAGGGAAGAAGGAAGAGAAAGAAAAACAAGAAAGGAGGCATTTTGAATGTCACCTACCTGAGGAAGAATCTGGAATTCTTATTACTTTCTCCTATGCCACAAGACTGGCCAATAATTTCACGGTTATACTTCGTAAATTAAAATATTTATAGTATTTTTTTCAACGTTGCCCTACATGAACTAACATTTTTGACTAACTGATCAGAAAGTCCTCATCACATCACCTTATCCAGTCAGAACGGTTCTGTGGTACACCGCGTACATTACACACGCACACACGTGCATATTACGTGCACATATGCTCACATGTATACATGGGCGAACAAGCATAAGAATGCACCAAAGTGAGAACCGTGAATCTTTTCAGAGTGGTTGACGTATAGATGCTTTTTATACTTCCCTAACTTTTCCAAGTTCTCCATGTTAAGCATGTGTACTATTATAATCAGAAACAAATGTATTTTAAAATCTCATTTTCAAGAAAACAACCACTCAGGGACGCCTGGGTGGCTCAGTGGGTTAAGCGGTGACTCTTGGTTTCAGCTCAGGTCATGATCTCAGGGTCGTGGGATCGAGCCCCGCCTCGGGTTCCATGCTCAGCTGGGAGTCTGCTTGAGATTCTCTCTCCCTCTCTGCCCCGACACCCCCTCACACACACTCGCTCTTTCTTTAAATAAAAAAAAAAACTAATTAAAAAAGAAAAGAAAGCAACCACTCATTTTTGATGTTTTGATCAATTGTGTACATTGGAGGAGAGAAAACCCCGTGTCTACTGGCCTGCCTAGGCATTGTGCTAGTCTTATTCTGCAAGGTAATTCGTTAAAGGGGCCAATTTGTTTAGAAGCCAGTATCATACCCCTGGCGGGCCAACGAAATTGCACTATGGCTCGGTGTTCTTAAACATCGCTATGATGTTACACAGCTCCGACGCTCGGTGATGCTTGGTATTGGAATTTGGTTCTGGGTTTTCACAATTTATTTTGTTCTCTTGACAACTATCGTCTTCTTTGTTGCCTACTATATCGTACCTGTTTCAGTTTCATAATTTGCTTATGCAGTACTTCGTTTTCTTGGATAGAATGCTACGAGGATTAAGGAAGTGCTGTCCCCAGGAAAGAGCATCAATTATTTTTGCTGCACACGTGTGTGGGGCAGATTGGACTCGGCCTAGTCTTTTTAATTGGTTACGCTGTGAATAATGACAGCCCCCAGCAAGCCTTTCCTCTTAGATTTTCCTTCATATTTTCTGTCTCTTTCTTCTTCATCCTCCATCCCCTTGCCGTAATCCAGTTTTCTCCAAGGCACTTACCACCACTTGACAATCATACGTTGATCTAGGCTTGCCCTACTTCTTCCCTGGAAACATGAAGTCCTTGCAGACCTAGGCTTTGCCTTCCTTCTTGCAGGATCTCTGGCTCCTGGAAAGGAGCATTTAGTAAACACTTGTTAAGTAAATGAATTTTCAGGAGAAAGCATTGTTGTCTACTTATGCTTTGAACGCCTATGCAGTGACTCCCTTTATTTGACAAGTAAAGCAAATGCAAATATTATTTACAATCATGTGGATTGGGATAGCCCACCTGATAATAAATTTTGTTATAAATATGTTCATGCCTTCCCATCAAAACGCCCTCTGTCCTGTCCTGACAAAGGAATAGAAAGAGGAACGAATACAAACCTCTGCCTTCCTTGCAAAGAAAGTTGCTAGAGGCATTTCTTCCAGTGCATTCGGTCGTTCTAACCTTTTAAAAAGTATATACTCCCATTGGTAATCATCCTAAGTCTGTAGGCGTATTCTCTGAGTCACTGAGATTTTTGTCTTAGGACGCTTTCTGCCTGGTGACATGATTTTTAGAATCACCTTCTCTCCCGTCGTAATTATCTATCATTAGTCTGACAATCCTGACTCCCAGTCCCTTGTCATCCTGCACATATCCCACGCTGTTCCATGTCCTTGTCTTCCTCGAGTTCAATGCTTGCTCCGTTTTTCTCTTGGGCAGGCACACGGAAAGAGGGCGACTGCAAGTCTGAGAGGGGTGAATCAATATGTGTGCTCTGCCAGGAAGGGGTGGAGTACACGGAGGAGAAGCATTTTTCTGATAAATGCAGAAGATGCACACTTTGCGATGGAGAGCATGGTAAGTGTCTTAAAAAGCAATCAGAAAGACCAGTCATGGTACTCCATGTGGAACAACTTATGATACAATTTGAAATTGGGACCTAGTCTGGTGCTGTGTCGGCATAGAGGAAAGGGCAGGGTGGAGCTTGCTGGAGTGAAGCAGGACCAGGTACCAAGCTAATCACCCATCTAGACATTTGTGGGTCAAATCTAGGCATTTCTCCCGGAATGACTAAATGTGAACGTGGTGAACAGGGCTCATCAGCTGCTATCCAAATTGGCAGAAATTTTTTTTTCCTGCCCTGACTGGTGCACTGGTTACAGCCAGCAAGAGCTCAGAAGCCTCTGATATGAGGAAAGAGGAACTCAAGAGGTCGGTGGGATGCTCCCCCTCCCCCTCCTTTGGAGATCCACTTTGTCCTGATAATTCCAACTGGGGGCCTGAATTTCTATGAACGTGAGAGCCCAGATTCAAATACTCCCAGTTTCATTGGATATCAAGAAATGTCTGGACATAAAGCTTTTCTTGTCCCTATTCAGACCCTAATGGAATGTTTCTCAACCCTGGTGGTCCATTAGGATCACACAGGGAGCTATGAAAAATGTCAACATTTAGTTCCCACCTCAGAGCAATTAAATCAAAATCTCTGAGTGAGGGCTTTGGCGTTGGTCTGACTGACTAGGTCTGGAGTAGGGCCTGATATGCACTTCTTCTTCTTCTTTTTTTTTTTTAAGATTTGATTCATTTATTTGAGAGAGCAAGCATGAGCCGGAGGCAGGGGGCAAAGGGAGAAAGGAAAGCACTGAGCAGGGAGGCCAATGCAGGGCTCGATCGCAGAACCCTGAGATCACGACCCCAGCTGAAGTCAGAGGCTTCACCGACGGAGCCCCCCAGGCGCCCCTGACATTCTGCATTTCTAACAGGCTTCCAGCCGAGGTTGATGCTGGTGGTCCACAAGCCACACCCAAGCAGCCAGGTGCTCTCGAGGCACGGGGGAGCTCTTTAAGCAAAAGTGGGGTCGTGTTGGTTGCTGAACTGTCTGTCCACTTAAAACTCTTCTGGGTCGCCTGTTTTGCACGCGCACGCTACCCGTGCTGCAAAAGGTGTCTGACTTAAGCGGTAGATGTCAAAATCTCTTGCAGCCCCTGCTCCCCAGCTGCTATAATTCATAGTCTGCAAACTGGTTTTCTAGGCTTGGAAGTGGAAAAAAACTGTACCCGGACCCAGAATACCAAGTGCAGGTGTAAACCAAACTTTTTTTGTAACGTCTCTGAATGCGGACACTGTACCCCGTGCACCACGTAAGTGTTCACCTTTCTTCGATCAAGAGGCTAGATACACCTGGACAGACCGTGTCTTCCTCGGGCAGCAGCACTGGCTGAGAGTCAAGAATGGGGGTTCTAGTCTTGCTTTGCCTCCAAGCCACTACATAACTGTCCATTCGTTCAAACGTCCAGTCTCCAAACGTTTATTGAACACCCCTAAGTGCTTGATACCGTGCACGCTGCCTTAGCTAGCAAGTGTTAAAAGCGAGCCGCGTTCCTGGCATCAAAGCTCTCAGGCAAGAGGCAGAGAGAGTCAAGAAAAGCAATGGTTATGGGGTCAAGCACCAGAAGAGACGTGTGCTCAAGCTGTTACAAGTTCTATGGAGAGCATTCCAGCTCTGCCTGAAGGGTGGGTGAAGATAGGACACACAGTGGGAGTCTTGAGAGAGGAAAGGTGTGTGCACATGGGCAGGACATCTCAGGCAGTGGGTAGCATCTGCAGACAGACTGACGGCCACTCCAGAGAGCAGAGTACCTGGCCACAGCCTAGTGAGAAGGACCCAGGGCCAGATCATGAAAGGCCTTGGCTTTCATGCAAAAGAGCTCGATTTGGACCCAAAGTTAGAAAACCTGATTGTGCATTTCACTTAATCTTTTATTATTATTATTATTATTATTATTATATTATTATGTTATGTTATGTTAGTCACCATACAGAACATCATTAGTTTTTGATATAGTGCTCCATGATTCATTGTTTGCGTATAACACCCAGTGCTCCACGCAATACGTGCCCTCCTTACTACCCATCACCGGCCTATCCCAATCCCCCACCCACCTCCCTTCTGAAGCCCTCAGTTTGTTTCCCAGAGTCCATAGTCTCTCATGATTCGTTTCCCCCTCTGTTTACCCCCCCCTTCATTCTTCTCTTTCTTCTCCTACCGATCTTCCTGCTATTTCTTATGTTCCACAAATGAGTGAGACCATGTAATAATTGTCTTTCTCTGCTTGCCTCATTTCACTTAGCATGATCCCCTCCAGTTCCATCCATGTTGATGCAAATGTTGGGTGATCGTTCTTTCTGATGGCTGGGTAATATTCCATTGTATATCTGGACCACATCTTCTTTACCCATTCATCTGTTGAAGGGCATCTCGGCTCCTTCCACAGTTTGGCTATTGTGGACAATGCTGCTATGAACATTGGGGTGTGTATGGCCCTTCTCTTCACTACGTCTGTGTCTTTGGGGTAAATACCCAGTAGTGCAATTGCTGGGTCCTAGGGTAGCTGTATTTTTAACATCTCGAGGAACCTCCACACTGTTTTCCAGAGTGGCTGTACCAACTTGCATTCCCACCAACAATGTAGGAGGGATCCCCTTTCTCCACATCCTCTCCAGCATTTGTTGTTTCTCGCCTTGTCAATTTTTGCCATTCTAACTGGCGTAAGGTGGTATCTCAGTGTGGTTTCAATCTGAATTTCCCTGATGGCTAATGATTTTGAACATTTTTTCGTGTGTCTATTAGCCATTTGTATGTCTTCATTGGAAAAGTGTCTGTTCGTATCTTCTGCCCATTTTTTTGATTTGATTATTTGTTTCTCATGTATTGAGTTTGAGAAGTTCTTTGTAGATCTTGGATACCAGCCCTTTATCTGTAGTGTCATTTGCAAATATCTTCTCCAATTCCGTGGGCTGCCTCTTAGTTTTGTTGACTGTTTCCTTTGCTGTGCAGAAGCTTTTTATCTTGATCTTCTGATTAACTGGGTGATTTTGAGCAGGTCACTGAACCCTTCTGAGCATCCATCCGTTCCCTCACTCATGGGAAGCAAACAGTATTCATATCTCCTATCCACCTCATTTCTGTGAAGCTCAGACTGGGTGATATGTGTTGTAAAGTAGCTTGTGCTCCGTAAGATACTGTGTGGTACCAATATAAACATTCAGGATTATATTCATGTGCCTTCCCTAAACTTGTATTTCACCTTGGGAAACTTTCAGGAGTTCACCTAGTTGACTTGAGAAGTAGGGACATGATGCCTTCTGTCTCTTATTGACTAGAAATTTAAAATTATGTGCAGTTAACCTATTCTCTCCCTTCTAGCTCCCACCCCCCACCCCATGGCTGAGAGTGACTCATGATGACAGCATAAGTAGGGACTGCAGGGGAGGGACTAATGTGCTAAAATAATAATAATAAACATTGACCATTAAACAACATGTGTCTGAACTGTGTGGGTCCATTTCTATGCGGTTTCTTTCATCAAGTACAGTACAGCACTGTCAATGTATTTTCTCTTCCTTATGATTTTAATTTTTTAATTTTAATTTTTTAAAAGATTTTATTTATTTATTTGACAGAGAGAGAGACAGCCAGCGAGAGAGGGAACACAAGCAGGGCAAGTGGGAGAGGAAGAACAGGCTTCCAGCAGAGCAGGGAGCCCAATGTGGGGCTCCCTCCCAGGACCCTGGGATCACGCCCTGAGCCGAAGGCAGATGCTTAACTACTGAGCCACCAAGGCTCCCCTTTATTTTTATTTTTTAAAGAGAGAGAGAGAGAGCATGAGCAGGGTGGGGAGGATAGGGGCAGAGTGAGAGGGAGGGAGAATCCCAAGCAGGCTCCATGCCCAGTGCAGAGCCCAACATAGGGCTCCATCTCATGACGCTGAGATCATGACCTGAGCTGAAATCAAGAGTCAGATGCTCAACCCACTAAGCCACCCATGTACCCCTTCCTTATGATTTTTAAGTAACATTTTCCTTTCTCTAGCTTACTTCATTGAAAGAATACAGTATAGAATGCATGTAATATACAGAACGTGTTAATTGACCATTTGTGTTATCAGGAAGCCTTCCGGTCAACAGTATGCTATTAGTAGTCAAGTTTTGAGGAAGTCAACCCCCACATTGTTCAAGGGACCACTGTAATAATAGTTCTAAATACCTCATAGTCTCAATTTAATTTTCTTCTCACCATAACCCTCCTTGTTATTGTAATGTAATCTCCTTGTTATTGATGAGGAAACAGGCTCGCAGTCGTTAAGTGACGTACCCAAGCTCACGGGGTTAGGGAGTGGGCTAAACCAGGCTATCATTTAGACAAGCTGACAGTCTGACTGTCTGAAGGAAACCCCAGGATTCTCCTCCTGAGTGTCCTGATCTCCACCTGATGCTGAGAGGGGAAACCTCGGAGGGCGGGCTGGGTAAGCTTTCTAAGCAGTATCATGGGCAGGGGCTGCTGTCCATTCATTTAATTGGTCAGTGGGAGTGTTTTGAAATAGCTTTGGGCAGTTTATGATTTTAAGAGTGTAGTTTACTACCAATCTCAAATCTTTGTCTGTTTCATCCTTTTTCCTATTTGTCAATATTTTATTACTTTCCTTTAACTCTTGGTATTTTATGTTTTTAAAGATTTTATTTATTCATTTGAGAGAGGGAGAGACAGTATGAGCAGGGGGAGGGGCAGAGGGAGAAGGACAAGCAGACTCCGTGCTGAGCAGGGAGCCCGATGTGGGCCGCGATCCCCATGATGTGGGATCATGACCTGAGCTGAGGGCAGAAGCTTCACCAACTGAGCCACCCAGGCACCCCAACTCTTGGTATTTTAAAACGAACGTAGTTACTCTTTAGGATACTTCTCATCCAAACATCCAAATTATGTTATGAATTTGTACCAACTTTAGATGCTAATCTAGCAATATTTGAGGGATGATGTTTGCCGGAGACGCAAAGATGAATGAAATGGCCCTAGTTTTAGAATGTGTCATTGCAGATGATCAAGGAGTCAGTCCACCAGGCTTTTTGAATTTCCTCTGTATTTTATTAAAGATTTTATTTATTTATTTTGAGAGAGAGAGAGGAAGACACACACACACACACACACACACACACACACACAGACGTGCGTGTGGTGGGGGGAGGGGCAGGGGCAGAGGAAGAGAGATTCCCAAGCAGACTCCACGCTGACTGCAGGAGCCCGATGTGGGGCTTGATCTCACAACCCCGAGATCATGACCTGAGCCAAAACCAAGAGCTGAACGCTTAAGCGAATGAGAGGCACCCTTGTTAGTGTTTTGTTTTTTGTGTGTGTGTGTTTTTTTTTAGGTGTGAACACGGAATCCTTGAGAGTTGCACACCAACCAGCAATACCAAATGCAAAGAAGGTTATTATTTCTTTTTATGATGACAATCTCCCTTCTCTCATCCCTACTGTAAAATACGAAGAAAAGCCAATCCCTTTTGATTCTTTGAGAGTACTCTGTTTAATCTTAAAGATTGCTTATTTTCACATTCAATGTTCAATGTTTCTACCTACAGGATCCAGCTCCAAATTTCTGTGGTTTTGTGTCCTAATCCCGATTCTTATAGCTGCACTAATATGTTGGTGTAAGTTCTTACTTTGTTCAAACAACTGCAGATTGAAATAATTTGGGAAGTAGCTATTCACAAGAATTCCCCTCTGTCTCCTACCCATACGAATGCTCCTGCCAGGTAGGTACTTCTGTTATATTGTTAAATTCCCGCCACGAAATGCCCCCCTGAGAGCGGATAAGAACTAGATAATATCACCCGTCGGCTACTGTTTTTGAGCAATCATTCTGGGGCTCGGAACGGATATTCCCATCCTCCTTATGAACAAGGGTATGTTTTCACCCCGGCAGCAGCCGAGCTGGTCAGGAATCAGATGGAATCCTTGACTGCTCGTTGAGATGGCCCCATAAAGAGCACGAGGAGCAAGGATCTTCCCGGGAAAGATTGCAGAGAACACTTGATAAATTTGTCCTCTCTGGGCCTCCCTCTCCCTTGTTCAGACTCCATGGTTTTTGTGTTTTTATTATTATTTCTCCACCTTAACTTAAAATACTGTGGCAATGAAATCTATGCTAGAGTTACTTAGCAAAGTCAACAGGTAAGCCCAAATTGGCCATCATCATGATGACCATAGAAAAATCCCTTGAAATCTATGGTCATGATGACCATAGAAAAATCCCTTGAAATCACTCCTAAAACACAGAGGGGTGTCAAGTTTTAATAACTCGGAGGCATCTAATTTTTCCTTCTCCGTTGGAACCCATCACTGTTTCTCCAGGTCAGGTGAAGATAAAGAGGTCACTTTGCCTTTGGAAGCTAAAAACACTCAGTGCTTAAACACGATCATTGTGCTTGGAGATGTGTCCACTCCTTTCTTTCATTTCATACTGACTTCAAGGCACACACGCACTGAGTGTGTGCACTATAGGGATTTGTATGTACTTGTATGTACTGGGCCTTCAATGCCAACTTTTCGTATCCTTTGGCTTCTGCGTCCCGCCACAGGCACGTCCCCCAATTCCATTCTGGTGACAGGGACTAGTGGTGGCCAAATGATAAATCAAAAGCCAGCTTCATGCTATAGGCCCGTGTGTGATCACGGGATGGCTCTGTCAAAATGTGACCTATCTCTAGAACACTTGACCTCGCGGGGTGGGATTTCTTAGGGTGTTGGTCACTTTAAGTTTCAGCGAATTTCTCCTTCCTTCTCCCACTTAGTTCGAGAGTCTGTTCTCACGGGCTTCCTACCAGGCTGAGATGTGAGTCTGACAGAAATGTCTTTGATCTTCCAGGGATGTTAAGACGGCGCAGGAAGAAAAGCCATGAAGTCCGTCGATCCACAGGCTCAGCCACTGTAGGTGTTGAAACATGCATCCGCTTCCTTAAGAAAACGGAGAGAGTCATGATTCAGCTTTGTATTTGCTCCTTACTTTCAAACAAACATTTATCTTGAATGCGTGTGCATGGGTTAGAGGGACATCAAGAACGGATGAAGATTTGGTGCCCAGTTTAGAGGACATTCCTACACAAAGTGCATGAGAGTCAATTAACAAAGAGCAGGAGAGTGCTAAGCTAAGACTCCTTAGTTTCTGGCAAGCCTGGAATTTTGCAGAATAAAAATTTGATGGGGAAAAGAATCCTTAATCACATCATCTAGCTAATCTTATACATCAAGCTACTGATTGTACGTCCTTCAGTATTAAGGAAGAATTAGACAATTACATTTAGAATATTATAAATATATTTTTATTTATCTTGCTCCTTCCCTCCGTTTTTTTGTCTCCCCCAGGAAATGATGCCAATAAATTTTGCAGGTAAGGCTTCTATCATTCTGTTTCACGGAGATGGCTTCCTTGGGAGTTAACAGGCCAATTTCAGAGTAAAATAATGTTGCTAATTTCGGTGACTTCTTGTGGGGTCTCTTCCTCGAGCTTATAGCTCATTGGGCTCACCATTAAGGGTTTAGCAGACAGTGTGTTTGAATGTATAACTAATACTCAGAGTTAAAAATAAATGGGATAGCAATCGGAGACAGGAGAATTTTCCTTCACAAACAGGTGTATTATAGAACTCCTGCTTAAATTGATTTAGGGCACTGGGTGTTATACGCAACTAATGAATCATCGAACTTTACATCAAAAACCAGGGATGTACTATAAGGTGATTAACATAATATAATAAAAATATTATTATGGAAAAATAAAAAATAAAAAAAATTTTAGAAAAGGGGAAAAAAATAAATTGATTTAGGGGCTGAATAAGCTGAATTGTAGGCGTGGTTAATCCTGGTGTATTCTTGGCTCTGGTGTATTACGTGATTCCATTCAGTCGTGCTGCTCTCTGCCTGTGAGTCAGAGAGAAGATCCTAAAGTCTTTGCCTGCCTTTTAGGTTTGTGGGTCACTAATCATCAGATCCATAAAGAACATTAGAGGTGATCTTTTCCAACCCTCTTATGTTATAGCTGAGAAAAGAAGATAGAGAGATGTCATATGTCTTGCTCACGTCATAGAGCAAAGTACTGGGGACTCAGGAGGGGCTGGGATTAAAGCTCAGGGGCAGGGGAGGATTCTGTTTTCATTTTCCCCTGACCAGTTCTTCCAATCTCTAGGACTGAACCAGTATTCTTAATACTATTAGAAGAGAAATAAACATGGTTTTCAATAATGCGAATTCCATTCAGAAAAACAAATTTTCAGAGACTGTCCTCTATTTTTCAGACATCGACCTGAGTAAATATATCACTAGTGTTTCTGAACAAATGACAATAACTCAAGTCAGAGAATTTGTTCGGAAGAATGGTATCAACGAAGCCAAGATAGATGAGATCAAGAATGACAATCTCCAAGACACAGCGGAACAGAAAGTCCAGTTGCTCCGTAATTGGTATCAACTCCACGGGAAGAAAGATGCATATTGCAATTTAATTAGAGGCCTCAGAAAAGCCAATTTTTGTGCACTAGCAGAGAGAATTGAAGAAATGATCCAGAGGGACATTACTAGCTAACTTGAAAATGGAAACTTCAAACATGAAAATAGAAGACAAAGCTTGGCCAAAAGTGGAAAACAACTCGCTCCGTCCTGAGTATATACGAGTCAATAGAAAGAAAAAGTAGTGTTTGAATAAGTTCTGACCAGCTGTGGACCATAAACGTTGCTTGGCTTTTTACAGGGTGTGCATTTCATCTGTTAGATGTGTAGAGCTAATCTGTTTACAGGTTCTGAAGGTCTCAGGAGTCTGACCTCAAGGATGCCGGGAAGACAGACAGGGTTAAAAGTAAAAGCAATGTCGCAGTATGTGTGCAAGTTGCGTGCAAAGGACAAAAGACAAGGAGCATGCTCTAGTGTCTAAGAGAGGTTGCGGGCAGGAGCGGAATCGGCGTCTGGGAATGCAAATGTCTCCCCGCAGGTCGACTCCATTCCATGAGTCAACAGAAGCTGCGACTTTTTGTTGCAATGTCACAATCACTGGCAAGGCTACTTGGTTTCTGCATGACCTCTCCAGCTCCACGATGACTCCAGAGACTGCACGATGTCTGTGAATTTCGCAACTCCCAGAGGAGAGGATCCGAGGCAAGCTCGCGTGTACATCTGAGTGCAGAATTTGATAAGGGTCTATCTCAAAGATCTTTGCAAATATCGTTGGCATTTCCGTGTGAAATATTTCAATTTTGAATTCACGCAGGAAAGCAGACTGACTTACAAGGCTTGGATGTTTTCTACTCGGATGCCATTTTACTGGATTGGGATAATCCACTTATTTCTCAGGAAAGTCTTACTGGGGCTTTGTTGCCTCCCCGTTCTCTCTCTAGTATGTCTCTTGATTGTACATCTTCACACCCAGAACTGCTGCCTAGCAAACACATAATGATCCCCTAAAAGCCAGGGCTGCCTGTAGAAACCTCTAGCCTGTTTTGGAGAGACTACTGCTCTTTCAGAAGGTGGCTCTGTGGCATATCGGGAGCCCAGCATCCCACCGAAGTTGACAATGTAGACTCTTATTTTGTCCTGTTCTTCCCAAAATGCTCAGTCACCCCCCATGTGACCTCTGTCACTACAAGGGCAGCTCATACATAGCAAGGGTGAAGTCATCTCCAGGCTTTAGGGACGCCCTTGTTACTCCCTGTCGCTTCTGACACAAACAAGCCCCTCTCCCCTCTGCTCCTTCCTCCCCTTTTCCATTTAAACACGTCTAAAAGTTTGTATTAAATAGGAATCTTAATAAATACTATTTTATTTATATGGATATAAATGGAAGACAGGTACAAACAAAAAAGGCAGATATTTAGAACCACCTAATGGGCCTCCATCGATGGAAGGTATTTTTTCCTTATGTTTGGAAATATAAAATATTTCATAAAAATCACATTTTGGGCATTTCTGGTTATCTCTTTTCTGGTGGGGCCTTGCTTTTTGTTTTTGTTTCCCTGTCCTCTAACTGTTGCTAAATGTAACCCGGTTATGAATCTCTGATTCTCTCTTGGGTCTCTCAGAAAGTACTTCCTTTCTAAATCCCTCTTAGTAGTTACTTAATTCCCTCCGTAGGATGTTACTGCCAAGAACACCTCTCCCAAACAGCACACAATTATTTGTTATTTGATATGTTACAACAGGATTATATGTCAGGCACTGAACGTGGGTAAGAAAGTAAATATTTCAAAGGGTAGGTTTTATTGGTAAGAAAGCTAAATGGAGATTTTGAAAAATGCTCTTTCCTGCATACTTTCCATTCTGGCTACTTTGTGACCACTGGACTACCCCCCCTTTTTAAATTTGATTTTTTAAAAATACTTTATGTATTTGAGAGAGGAAGAGCAGGAACAAGGGCAGAGACAGAGGGACAGGGACAAGCAGACACCCGTTCAGTGGGGAGCCTTTCCTGTGGCTCGATCCCAGGACCCTGAGATCATGACCTGAGCCAAAGTCAGACGCTTAACTGACTGAGCCAGCCAGGTGCCCCAAATTTAATTTTAATAATATATTCTGTTTAACCCATTATTCCCGAAGTATTCTCATTTGAAGATGTAATCAATATAAAAACTACTAATGAGATAGTTTACATTCATTTTTTTCATACGAAAGTCTTCCAAATCTGGTCTGTACTTTATTTATACTTAAAGGCACATCTTGGTTTGGACTAGCCAACGTTTAAAGGGTTCAGTAGCCACGTATGGCTAGTGCTGCTGTTTCACGTAGCTCAGGTCATGTCTCCGTGAGGGTAGGTCGAAAAGCCCTGGACCCCCTGGCTGGTTTAGCCCTGCTACTCCCCGGTCTGTTCAGCAGGGTCTCTTCATTTTGATTGGTTGGAACGTTGACATCTTCCATCCCTATGTCAGTTTTAAGAATTATGCTGTTTACAGTGCCTGGGAGTTGGTCTTTGCCCAGCTCTTGGAGACTTCGCCCTGCACGTGCACACGGTGATTGGCTCAAGACGCCAGAGAACCACTGTTCTGATCTCTGGAGCTCCTGTTTCTGGGGAGCTCCCTTCTCTCCAGAACTCTGTACTGCAAAGCCTGGAGCCTCAGCCTTCCGAGCTCCAGTCTCTGCTCCTCAACTCACAGTGATGACTGTGCCCTGCTTAGGGTGTCCCCGTGGGCTGGAAAGTGCCCCTGGGCAGAAAGTCTCAGTGCTCATAGGACACACCTCATTGGCTTCTCTCCCCTGAGAGATCACAGTGTGGGCCACCTGTTGTCCAGTTTTCTAGTTGTAGACAGCGGAAAAGCAAGTCTGGTCCTCATTATCCTTCATGGCCAGAAGCAGAAGCCTTACTTTGCAAGGTGAAGCCCAGGTAGAGAACATCGCGTGCCCACTCAGTGCGTCCCAGCCAAGAACGCTGGGTTCCTTGGGGAGAGAGGGGGAAGCTGGAAAGGTCTTTGGTGTTGGTGTGAGGGCTCTTTCCCCCAGGATTTCACCCGACCATGACTGCTCACACATCCATAATCACCTGAGCCATGTTTCCTCCTTCTGGTGAACCCAGCCTGGTCCTCTCTGTGGCGGGCGTCCTGGGCAGGAGTGTCAGTCACGTGCTGCGGAGAACAGGTTTTGGAGAAGGAGAGGTCAGACCGTGGGGAGAGCCTTGCTTACTCCGTGATGATCTGGGGCACACATGTGGTTCTCCCACGTCTGCTCGCATCAGACGCTTTTTTGCTGTGGAACCATCACGTTTCTGCACAACCATCTGGATAAGGCATATGGTCAATGCCATCTGGAGAATTTTCCGCCCTCACTCCCAAGTGGTGATTTATCTGGTGATAGAATTTTATCCTAGGGCACCTGCAGTTTTCGCTCCGCACTTTGAAAATACTAACTTACTGTCTTCTTACATCTGTGGCTGCCGAGGAGATGTCCTCTGCGGGTCTAAACATCACTCCTCCATAGGCAAGCTTTATTTTTTAATTCTGAGAACTTTCAAAGCTTCCCCTGCCCTTGTCCTTGGCTTTCTGAAGTCTCACTTCTATGAGTTTCAATGTGGACTTATCTTCACGTGAGGAAATTTTCCATCAGAAAGAGAAGTCTGAAATGTTTCGTCATTTCTAGAAAATTCCCAGCTCTTTTCTCCTTCAGAAGGATTTCTTCTGAAACTCTTCACGTCCTCTGGTGAAGTTTCTTGAGTTACTCTTCACGTCTCTTCATTTTTATGTTGATCTTTTAATATAATTGTCTCTCTAGGTTTTATTTTGGGGAATTCCTCACTGCTCTTTCCCAGTTAACTTTTTTTCATAGTAAGACTAGAATGTTCTACTCGCTGAAGTATGTTTTTTGTTGTCTCTGCTTTTTATCCTGAATATTTCCGGTCATTTCACATTTCCCGT
Source organism: Ailuropoda melanoleuca (assembly GCF_002007445.2). Taxonomy (NCBI): domain Eukaryota; kingdom Metazoa; phylum Chordata; class Mammalia; order Carnivora; family Ursidae; genus Ailuropoda; species Ailuropoda melanoleuca. Next base: position 52,899,339 of record NC_048223.1, read on the forward strand.
TGTTCTATTTCTGCTTTTCTTCATGGACAGTTTATTATAGTTTAACAGATCTTATCGTACTATTTATGTCTTTGGGGATCTTACACATCGTCATTTCAAAGTCCTTTTTACGTGTGCTTTGTTATCTCCACTTTAACTGTGCTGATATCATCCGTGCTGCTTTTGCAGGTTGGCTTTTCCCGTGTCATTTTCTTCCTGCATTTTTGAACTTTGTAGGTTCACGCTGAATGACAGATTCCTCCCCCCCCCCCATTTCTCTGCATTCACCTTTACCTCTCCCTGTCTAGTAGTCTGTGGCTTCTTTAACCAGGCCTATCAGCATCCCCAGGGCTGGGCCAGGATTTCTAGAGCTGTTTGGGGAACCACACCCCTTGGTGACCCTGGGGCTGTTGCAGGTTCACTCATGAACCTGGGGGTGGCTTGGCTCAGCCAGTTGTCATGGGGTTTTCAGATGTGCCCAGGTCACCATCTTGCAGGGAAGCCTTGATCTCACGCTTTAGCTTGACTTTGCCTTTTATTTTCCTTCTTAAATGGTTTCTATATTGTTGCTGTTTGTTCAGATGGGGAGGGAGTGGCCCCCAAGAAATGAACTTCCATTTCTGTAGTAATTATAAGGCCTCGTGTTTGTCACTAGAAGATCAGAAACAATGTCCTGTTTTGTTTTAATTTCTGAGTTACATTTGTAACTCGGGTCAATTTCAGTCCTATAGGACCCTTTGGCAAGAATCAGGAGAACAGAAAGAGGTGGTGGGGTTTTGGGGTGGACCGGAGTGTTACTATAGTGATGAATCAAGAGTCATACCGATCTAGAATTAAATACTGAGTTTCTCTGTAATGGTAGAAACAAATGCTTTAATCTCTTTGAGCCTTACTTTCCCCACCTATAAAATTGGAAAAAAGTTTCAACATTTTTGAGTTTTATGAGGACTAAATAAAGTGTGTATGTAGTATGTACCACAGCGCCTGGCTCTGTACCTTGAAAGATGGTAATAAAAAACCCACTTCAGATGCTTAAATAAGCAAAATATAAATTGATTGGCACATGTTTCTGGAGGCTTGAAGATATTACTGGGTGTTACCACGGGGGGGGGGGGAATTACTTTGCTCAGATACTGCTGACCTGGCATTTTTTAAGTAGAAGAAAACAGTTTATTATGAAAGCAAGTGCATGTAAGGGCCTCCTGGAAGTTTTGCTGCCAGCTTTAAAGTCCTATGTTTCGTTTCTAGTCACCAAACTAAGCTTCAGGCGGAGACATGTACTGTCAGTAAAGGCCAATCCGTATCTTCCCTCCTTCCACTGGAGTGTTTGAAGGGAGGGGATGGCTTCCTGGCACCGACAGTGAGCACTTCAAGTGATGTTATTAATAAGAGGAGACAAGTCTAGTGTGACATCAGCCCCCTTGGGACCCAGGTGCCTCCAGTCATCCGCTGTCGGCTCCCACTAGGCCACAATCCCAGACGCATGGAGCCGGGCCCTGCAGGAGCTCCCAAACCAGACTGGGGACATAGACACTCCCCTCCTCCTGCTCGCCCTCACCCCCCCAGCTCTGCACCCCGAAGTCTTCTTGTACGCCCTCCCCTCTCTCCCATGCCTCTTTGCACCCTGATTCTCCTCCTTTCCTCCTCCCCATGCTCTTGTCATGTTCCTTCCCTTCTGTCTTCCACATTCTCCGTGAGGGGAGCTGGCAGGTCTCCCTCCTGTCCAACCCCGGTCTGTTACCAGGCCCTGTTGGCCTGATGTGTAAGTAGTTCTGGAACCCAGCACTTCCATGGAGCATTGGCTGCCCCGCCCTCTCCCTGGCCACCCTCTTTCCTTGGATTATTGCAACACCGTCTTGACATGTCTCACTTTCACTCTTCGCACTTCTAATCCATCCTCCAAAGAGCAGCCACCACAATCTGATTGTATGGCTTCCCTGCTTAAAATCCTCCACGACTCCCGTTGCTTCCCGAATAGTCTATACTTGGGTTGCGAGTCCTGTGAGATGTGGGCATGTGTGCCTTTCTAACACCCTTTTTTTTTTTTTTAAGATTTTTTATTTATTCGACAGAGAGATCTAGCACCCTTTCTTAACACCTTCCCATCCAGTCCAAAGCCCCGGCCATGTCAAATCATTTATTGTCCCTCAGAGCTGCTGTTCATCTTTGCCTCTGGGTGTTTGCTTTCTGCTTCTTCCCCATTTTGTCCCCCTGCTTCCAATTTAGCCCTCAGGTCTCAGCTTTAAATGCCACCTGCTACGGAATTCCACCATGAGGCGGTCTAACCCAGGCACCTCGGAGGTATTCACATGTCCTGCCCCCCAGGTAGCTGTTTGTCCCTCTCTCGCTAGGCCAGAGCCCCCTGGGGACAGAAATCACGATCGACACAGAGCAGGTATTCATTCAATCAATATTTTTTGACTGAATCAGTGAATGAAGGAATAAATGTATATCAAGTCATTTGTGTTGCTTTGTGACTGCCTTTCCATAGAAAAATTATAATGAGTGACTGATCACTCACTCTACAGGGAGGCTGAACTTTTTTCTTAAAAAACACACATCACTCAGTCAAAATGTTCTGCACTCTGCTCCTGCCCCAAGAAACATCTCGCCAAATTCCGCCCCTCCTCAAAGGTCCAGCTAAAGCCCTAGCTCCCTGAAGGGGCGGTCACCATCTCCCCCAAAGCCTCGCGTCTCCTGAAGTCATAGTGACTGCCTTCAGGACCCCCTGTAACCCCAGCAGGAGCCCTGAAATTGTTGACTTGCTGCGAATATGTATGTATCTGTCAGGTCCTTCAGGGCAGAAAAGGACTTAAGAGAGCAGGCTCTGAGGACGGCTCATTTGGATCCCTGCCGTTCCTGCATCTGGGACCCGGCCCCTTGGACGAGTCAGTTAACGTCCCTCGGCCTCAGCGTCCTCACCTCTAGAAGAATAGTAGCCATCGCGTGGTGCTGCTCGGAGCGGGAGTGAGCTACCGCACCGGGAGCGCATCGAACGGTGTCCAGCACATTCTGTAAGCGCTGAACAGAGCTCTCCTACACGGACCTCAAGCGCCAGGGTTCCACAGGCCGCGCCCAATGCTGGTGCGGGAGGAAGGTCGCCACGGGACCCTCGAAACGGGTGCTCCAGGAGACCACACACAAAGCCATGCCTCGGCTGTCACATGAAGCAAGGACTGGGCTGCCAGCCCCCGGGGCTGTTGGGGCTAGAACTAGCTAGAGCTAAAAAACAGGTCTGCAGGAGAAGGCAGCCAAGTGGCCACTAGGAGGCAGTCAAAGACTACGACAGGGGCACGGGCACGGGCACAGGTGAAAGGATGCGCCTCCCTTCCCGTCCCCGCTCCCTGCTGCGGCAGCAAGGGTGACGGGACAGCAGAGCCCTCGGTGCGGGAAACCTGTCCCTGCCACCCGGCGGACGACGCGCGAGTGCGAGCAGCAGCCGAGGATTTGCTGTCCTCTGTGGCGCCCTCCCAGGCCCGCCCCCACCGCGCTCTATAGCTCCCCCTCTGGAGGGCAGGAACTTTTTTAAAAGTTTTATTTATTTAAATAATGTCTGCACCCAACGTGGGGCTCAAACTCACGAGCCCGAGATCAAGAGTCGCCTGCTCTTCCATCTGAGCCAGCCAGGCGCCCCTAGATGGCAGGAACTTCAGATCTGTCTCCGAAACCTGGCACCCGGGTCCTCCTCAGCCTGCTCCCAGCCCAGCCCGTCACATCTGCAAAGTCTCCCCAGCAAAGCTAAGGAACTCAGCTGTCCGGCACCCGATCTAATGCCTGCCCCGCCCGTGCACCTCTGCTTGGACTGCTTTGAACGTGGAATTCTCTCTTCCACCTTCGAAGGTCAAACGCCACCCTCTTTTGAGGCTTTGATGAGGACCACGTGCTTCCCCGGGGTCTCGGGCTGAAGACACCTTTCTGACTCTGACGGTGTCAGAGCTGGGGCCCCATCTGCTTATCAGGGCTGGTACGCTTCCCCCACTTCTGTAGAGAGGATTAGAGACGATTGTGCAAAGCACCTGGTATAGCACCGGGCTCACTCCAACATGGCACCTGTTCTTACAGTTATCCCTCTCACTGAAATTGATACACAGCTCGTCAGCATACAAGCAGGAAGGTAGGAGTGAGGTCTGACCAATCTCCCACATGTCAGGATTTATGAAAAATTTGCTGCACACGTGATCACACAAATTAGAGAGCCAGTCAGCCCCTAATTCATCGCGGAAGCAACGAAAGGGGCAAACGACTCCTTGAGGGGTTTGTTGGTTTGTTTGTTTTTTGTAATTATGATTGTGAAGTACAAGCCAGCAAATGCAGTCATGATTTTTCCCCAAATCTTGAAGCCTGTATAGTCTCTTAGAAAATTCAAGTAATACAGGTAAGTGTAAGGAAGAAAGTGCAAGTTAACCCAGTCTCACCAACCAGAGGTACCGGCTCTCACGAATCTGTGGATATCTGCTCAGACATCGAGTTAAATAAACGTGACCTACCACGTACGCTTCTAACCTGATTGTTACTCAAGATGGGTTATGGGTGCTGTTGCATGTTAATAAATATAAAAATATCTTTTTAGTATTTAAAAAACCTAACATCCATTTGGCAGGCATAGTATTCTACCACTTTGAGGTAAATTGCTTTATTAAAACACAAATGTTATCGTTCATTTTGTTAAAATGTGAGTGTTGTATAAGAAAGTGAAGACATTTAACCCCTACGGGCATTAGCGCTTCAGCTCCTACTTGACTTACTTAACCTTGAACTAAAACCTTGGTTGGGGGGGGTTGTCGCCTGGGTGGCTCAGTTGATTAAGCGTCCAACTCTTGATTTTGGCTCAGGTCATGATCTCAGGGCGGTGGGATCAAGCCCCAAGTCAGGCTCTGTGCTCACCGAGGAGTCTGCTTGAGATTCTCTCTCTCTCCCTCTGCCTCTGCCCCTCCACCCACTTGTGAGCACGCACTCTCTCTCTCTCAATCTCTCGATCTCTCCAATGAATAAATAAATCTTAAAAAAAAAAGACTTGGTGGGGAAGTGCAAGGAGACAGTGCCCTAGAAGTTGGGCACTGCCAAAGTGGTACCCCGAGGGTGAACAGAATGTCTCCAGGTGGCTGAGGAATGGGAGATCCAGGACAAGGACTGGAGGAGAACAGGGTGTTCTGGGAATGGTTTCTCTAGGTAGACATATCTGGGTCAGCCCTGCCAAGGTTTGGGTATCTCCAACACTCCACTCCCAATGTGAGCCTCAGCCGAGTTCACAGATGCAGGGTCTGGAGCTGCCCCGAGCTGAACAAGATTATTTCCATACCACTCGATGCTGGCCAGCCAACTAATGAGGACGTTACAGAAGGAAAAATAAAGAAAAAGTGGTTTTAGAGGGAGGAAAAAACTTAACCGAGTGATTACTATGCACTATGCTATATGCTTGTGTGAAAAAAGCACTGACAAAATTCAACATCTATTCATGATGGAATTTCTACAAAACTGGAAATAAAGGGAATTTCCTCAGCCTGGTGAGGGATAACAAGAAAAAACTTAGCACCAACATCGTAGGTCGTGGGGCAGGATTTCATGTCCATCATCTGGCTACTCGTTCCAGTGGTTCTGGGTTGATGTGGTTTTCCAGTACCAGTAAGTTTTTACTGGTCAGAAATGAGGGAGGGGATCAGGGAATGAACAGATAAGTACAGTCTCTCCCCCACTTCCTCCCCTCCCCATAAATTCAAGACTTCACACCACAAACCTTTGGTTTCTATTAAACAATCTTTCAGGGGCGCCTGGGTGGCTCAGTCGGCGAAGCATCTGCCTTTGGCTCAGGTCATAGACCTCAGGGTCCTGGGATGGAGCCCCACATCAGGTTCCCTGCTCAGCGGGGAGCCTGCTTCTCCCTCTCCTCCTCCCCCTCCTTCTGCGCACGCACGCTCTCTCTAATAAATAAAATCTTTTAAAAATTCAGTGAAAAATAAATAAATAAACAATCTTGTGGCCACTTTGACACAAGTTTCTTGCACCTGCACCGAAGTTCCTGAGTGACTTGGATATACATTCATCTTCCCTTTCTTGGTCTCCTGACCATACTTTCTACGTGGAAGGCTGCCCTCATTGCTTCTGCTTCTCCCTACCCTAAGCTAAGAGACTAAAGCAGGTTTGATCCATCCAAATACAAGTGTATTGGTACGAATCACAGCAAGGATTGGTCTTGACACAGGAGACTGGGAACAAGGGATGGAGTGCTCTTAGCTTCTTCAGGATTTAAAGGTTCATGTGTGTGGGGGCCTTTTTTTTAGGGGGAGAGGGGGAAAAGAAGAGGGGATAGGGTAGGAATCAAATTTTTAGGACAGAAGATCTGGCCCCAAATAGGAAATAGGGGAAGGGGAACCCAAGAGAAAGGGTTGTTCAAGGCCCCCACACTTCAAGAGGGGCGACAAGGCTCTGTCCCAGGTTCTCTTCCTGCAGCAGGACCTTTTGTCAAAGATGCTTTGGCTATTTTTCTCAATACAAAAAGAAGTTTGTAAATAATAAAACCCCAAAAGAACACAGAGAAGACCAACGCGTCATATTTACACAAACCAGGCCACCTAGTGGCCACCCAGCCAGTGGCTCTGAGGTCCCACAAAGCCCAGACAGATACAATAACTAGAGGGGGCAGCGACTGTGGGGACAAGAATGCACGATCAGACACACGTCACCGAGAGCTCTGTTGCATTTGCCCCGTTTCAACACAGTGAGGCAGGTTTGCGGGGATCTCACAGCGTGGGAAAGAAACTTTCTTTTCTCCTTCAGCTCCCAGGACACGCATCCCAGCCACAGCAGAGCAGAACACCAGCTCTGGGCAGCACGAAGAAGCCACGGCTTATGGTCTCTCTGGAAGCCAACAAGAAAAGCCCAGAATCTGTAAAGGTTAAAAAAGTTAGCCTTTGCCTCATACACCCGCCCCTGCAGGGCTCAAAATGGATACAGAGATACTGTTCTTAAACCTATCGTTACCAACTCATTTTTTAAACACACACACACACGCCTGGTTGTGCATGGTAGGCGTAGCTCAATCCCGCGAAGGATGGATCTGGTATGGGAAGCGAGTCCCGTGCCCTGGGATTAGAAGCCTATGGACTATGAGAAACAAACTGAGGGCCTCAGAGGGGACAGGGGTGGGGGATTGGGATAGGCCGGTGATGGGTAGTAAGGAGGGCACGTATTGCATGGTGTACCGGGTGTTATACGCAACTAATGAATCATTGAACTTTACATGGGAAACCGGGGATGTACTGTATGGTGACTAACATAATATAATAAAAAATCATTAAAAAAAAAAAGAGGGGCGCCTGGGTGGCACAGCGGTTAAACGTCTGCCTTCGGCTCAGGGCGTGATCCCGGCGTTATGGGATCGAGCCCCACATCAGGCTCCTCTGCTGTGAGCCTGCTTCTTCCTCTCCCACTCCGCCTGCTTGTGTTCCCTCTCTCGCCGGCTGTCTCTATCTCTGTCAAGTAAATAAATAAAAATCTTAAAAAAAAAAAAAAGAAGCCTTTATTACCCTTATAGAGAACCCTCAGCTGTGCTTGGCTTCTCCTTTGACCTTTCACCCCGTGCAGACAGACTCTGCTTGCCCTCCTGCACCACCTGTTCTGTCCGGACCAATTTCCAGTCTCCCAGAAGCAGGAGATCAAGTGGGGGGGCAACAAGTTCAAACCTAGTTTCCCCCGGAACCCTGAAGGTGGAGGGGTTTCAAGAGGGCGCTGTGGCCGGAGAGCCGCTCTCACTGGCAAAAACGAGACGGTTCCATAGGCACTGCCCTCCAAAGAGTTGTTCCCAGCGATCAAACCAGACGTATTCCTGCTGTGTAGACCTGAGCTCGCCCGTGCACTTGAGAACACAGTGCAGGAAGGACGGCCTTAGGACTTGAATACACAAAAGTACGAAACCAGAATCTGATATTAAGGGGAAAACGTGAACATGCCCAAGATACGTCACGCGCACCCAGCGCAGCTGGCGTCCTGGAGGAAGGGGGCCCACGGCGGTCAGCCAAAGAAGCAAGTAAAGAAAGTTCTATCAGCCCAGAATGGGGTGGGAGACTGCCGAGGGGCAGCAGGCCTGCAGCTGTTCTCCCAACAAGGCCTCTACCTGCTGTCACAACCCACAGCTGGGGACAGTTCTTGGCACCCTATCCCCACAGTGGGTTATGACAAGAAGTGGAAAAACCCTTCCTTGCCCCGGGGAGATTCCCTCCCACAGAGTGTAGAGGCTCAGGGGCTGGGCTGGTCAATCCGGTCTCCCGCTTCGTCTTTACACTCTGGCCTGGGGGAAATGATTATTACACCCCCTTCTTGAAAGGAAAACAACTTCCCTATCCAGGCCGCTTGCAAAAGCTGGAGATCTGGGGGCAGGAGACTCTGAGAAAGCCCAGCGGGGAGGGATTTTCCCCATCAAGCCCAGTTGCAGTTCATTTGCACCACCTCCCACCTGCGAGCTGGGGGCCTGCCCGGCTTCCGTGGACACGAGGCCACCGTGGCATGGTGGCCTAGACCTCCACCGTTGGAACCCCTGACCCCCTTCGACCTGAGCTTCTGCACATCCTTCCCTTCCCCGATACAGAGCACCCCACCAGGGCCTGAGCCCCCCCCCCCACCGATGCAGGGCCCTTAGCGTACTTGCAAAGGTGAGCTCCAGCAGCTCACCATCGTGCCGGCTCCGGTAGCCCTCTGCCTGCAGCTTGCTCGGGGCACAGAGACATCCAGCGAGGAGGGGGCGAGGCTCTAGCGTGACCCCCACACAGGCAGGAGGCCGTGGACCAGAAGCTGAACCCCAGGTGCACTGTGCAGCAGCGTGGGCTCCCCTGTGCCCTAGTGGGGTTCCCGAGCTTCCTCCAGCAGCCTGGGGCAGCCACCTGTTAAACCGTGCTTTCACGCAGAGGCCCTGGTAGTCAACTGAGCCCTGGGCACCCCCCAATGGTTCTGTTGTCCCCCACTTTACAGATGAAGGAAGCGAGGGTTTAAAAGCTCCATGAACTCATCCAAAGTTACACAATCATTAAGACTCAGAATATTCTCGAGAAACTAGCAGGGTGTTGTCAAGCAAAATTGCCATCTTTCACCATCTTGCCAGGACTGGAAAAGTGCATCGACCTCTCCCCACCTTGAAGATAGGGTTTAGGGCAATAGGGCTTAGGCAGCAACTTCGAGATCTCTGGCATCAAACAATCTCGCAAAGCCACAAAGCCTGGAAGACAGGATCTGAGGGGTGGGGGTGAGGTCGTGGGGGCGGGATGAGCCTCGCTCATAGGCTCAGGGAGTGAGTCCGTCAATGGTTCTTGCACTCCTGTGTGCCAGGCACCGTGCGAGGCTCTGGCTCACAAACGCTGATACTTCCCGGGGTCTCCCGTCTAGAGGCAGACATGCCTGAGACGGTGACACAGTCAGATGGTTGGTCACAACTGTGACAGAGGCCGTTGGAAGAAAAGGAAGAAGGGCAGCAGGACAGGAGGGTGTGACCTCGTGTGTGAGGTCAGGAAAATGACACCTGACCTGAAATCTGGAGGAAGGACGAGGGTGTGAAAGGCTCCCATGGCAGCGATGAGCAAAGGCAGTGGGGACACAGAGGGGAGAGCAGTGCAGCTGTGCCTGGGGGGGCCTGGGGGGCTGGCATCCAGGTCCCCACGGCTCTACGACACAGCCACTCGCCAGGTCCGACAAGCACGTGTGAAGATTCCACAACGAGGACTGAGAATTTGCACAGCTGCCTGGGGTGGCTTAAGCAGATTCTGTGCCATCTCGGAGGTGAATTGTCAGGCCACACTGGCTGTTTTGGGGGCTGTCTGGATAGTTCTGTGGTCCACATGAGGCACCTGCCCACGGACAGCTCCCTATGGCGACTTCCTCGGGGATTTGCAGAGGTCCGTGTGCTGGAGTGGAGGGGGCAGAGGGGCTCCTCATCTCCGGGGGCTCCCGCAAGTGGCTGTTGAGGGTCCTATTCCTTAACACTCCGATGACACCTTGGTTTTGTCAAAAAGATTTTGTAACTATGGGAAAACAAACAAACAAAACCCAAAACAAACCCCACTTTTGAATAAAATTTTTAAAATGAAGACTAAGCTGTTAGAGATACAAGGTATGCTGGCTCCACAAAGAGTTTCACTAGGGTCCCTCGGCTCTACTGATTGTTACGTGGCACTAAAGACCTTGAGGTGTCCTGCCCTGTATGAGTCAATTAACTTCAGCTAGGAGAAGAAAAGTTCTCGGTTACAAAACCAAAGCACAAAATACCAGTCAGCTGGTCCTCCAAAGGAGCAAAACTGACTCAACACAAACCCATCCATGAAAAGAGCCGCAAAGCTAACAAGAGGAAAGGATCTCCTGTTCAATCAAAAAAATTGATTTTCCCCCCCTCGTTCTCTTTGCTCCCAGGCGGCCACCAGATGGCACTGTTTCCCCAGTCCTAACTGGGCTTCCGCGGGTTGAAAAGATTCCTCATCCCTGTGGAGATATATCCCAGTCATTTCATAGTTTGAGCCCCCTTTTTGTTTTCCAGAGCAGGGCAAGCCAAGGATGAGATCCTAAATCAGGCAAATCCGGATTCAAATTTTAGCCCTGCCACAAATTAACTGTATCGCCTTGGATTTAACATCTCTTGAGTTTCCATTTCTTTCTCCACAAAATGAAGACACATCTCACCTGCCCTTCCGATAATTGTGAAGAACAAGAAGAAAATACATCTTAACCATAAAGATGCATAAGTGTGGCCCGAGGAATATTTTTAAATACATATTGGCAGGTTCCGCTCCTAGAGATGTTCCAGTAAGTCCAGTGTTGTGCCTGGGAATCCGCACATTACCGACTACTGTTAATAACGGCGATGCTGAAGGACCACCGTGTGAGGGACTGCCCTTTGCAAACACACTCCAGGGGGAGGAGAGAGGCCAAGGCACAGAAGTTATTCTTAGCTTCCTTTATAATGGCATTATGATCTTCTATTGTAAATAAAGGCTCTACAAAATCTCCAGTGCTCACAGATTAACTAATGAGGGCAGAAATCTGTATTTTGTTCCTTCTCTTAGGTTCATAGCCAGTATTTGAAATATTTCTCTGGTGGAACACAGACCTGGAATAGCCCGTAGAGCATCTCTAGAAGTTTTTACTCCACTTGATACATTTAGGTTCTAGGACTTGGCAGCTTTGCCTTTGGACCCCCACAGGTTCATTTTGGCTTGCAAATAAAAGACCCTGTGCCTACTGGTAATAGCGGATCATGGCTTCATCGACCTGCAGAAACAGGCAAGAAGTTTAGCAATGAAGTTGCACGAACCCCCTGGGATTTTCTGTCACTAAGGCAACGGAAGACCGCCAGGACTTTCGACCAGTACTGGCAAGGTTTTCACAATTTCTAAGCAAAGACCCAGGGTCCCCCGTCCTTGGAAGCTTTGCACCCACCGTGCTATTGCCCCAGCAGAGAAGGTCTGATTCACAGTGTGAAGATAGCTGGTGAGTGATGCAGTCTGGCCCTTGGCCGCGGCCAGGGAGGAATAGATCGGACTCCTTAACCACAGCACTTGGAGGGGACTCTTTCTACACTCATCTTAGGTAAGAGCGGACAGGGCTGTTAGCGAAGGACTGTGTTCAAACTTCACACTGATGGCAGAAAAGAAGGTGTTCAAACACAACTAGAGGATTTTGTCTCAGCCAATATTTACTGAACAACTACGAGTTTTGAGCCGGGCACCATTCCAGGCTTTTCACTAAAAGGTTAATGCAATACCCCAGTGTCTGCCGTGGGAGAGCTGAGATTCCAGCACCAGGAAGCAAGAAACAATCTGTGGGCGTGACTGCACTTTGGAGGGCCCGTGAAGACCATCTGTTGGGATGGCAGAACCCTGAATCCATGAAGGAAGGGCACTCAGCACGGCACTGTCTACACCCATCCTGCCAAGTCTGCGTTGTGCAAGTTGTGCTCTGCTCTGGGGCGTTTTCTCCAATCCTCCAGCTCTTGACTTTTCCTATGCATCATACCTTACTCATTTTTCCACTGAGAAAGGATTTTCTTAACAACTTGGAATTTGGAAAGTCCCTTCCTTGCCCCCGCCACCTTGTTTTTAACTGAGGTGAAATTCACATAGCATAAAATGACCCATTTTGAAATATACACTTCAGTGGCAAGCGGCATGCTCCGTGTTGTGCAACCAACCGCCTCCTTCTAGCTCCAAAACATCTCGCTACTCCCAAGAAAACCCTGCAGCCATTCAGAAGCCACTGCTCACTCTCCCCTCCCTCGAGCCTCTTAAGCCACCACTTTGTTTTCTGTCTCTGAGGGTTTCAAACTATTCTATGTCATTCATATAACATATGGTTTCATGCTCCTGGCTTCGCTCACGGAAGTGTGCTGCTCAGCGCTGTAACGTTCCAGTGAAGGAGCAGGTTTGAATCCCTGCACAGCCAGAAGAGCAGATAGAAATTGCTGGTAGTTACTGCCTGAGAGTAACAATCTCAAAGGCTTTCTGGGGTCTGGGGGGGGGGCTGTATAATGCCGTCAGACTTGTAGACCCTAGAGCTAGTTTGCTTTGGATAAAGATCCAGAATCCAGATGACAACAGTAATAGGTCCTTTCCTGGCAATAAGAGGCAGTGTTTGAATAGGGAAGTTTACCGGGATGGTCTCTTGTAAGGGATGGGGACGGGGTGGACGGTCTCAGAGGCGCAGGGTTTGAGGTGGTCTCATGCTTCCATTTACAGAGTATTATCAACTGGTCCGTGCAAGTACCGTTTTTACTTTTATTTTCACTGCTGCATTTTATTCTCCAACTTTGAAGCAGGTGTTATTACCGTCATTTTATTTTTTTTTAAGATTTATTTATTATTTTAGAGAGAAAGAGAACACAAGTTGGGGTAGAGGCAGAGGCAGAGAGAGAATCTCAAGCAGACTCCCTGAGCTCGATCCCGGAACCCTGAGGTCAGGACCTGAGCCAAAATCAAGAGTTGGTCGCTTAACTGGCTGAGCCACCCAGGCGCTCTATCCCCATTTTAAGAAGAAATAGAAGTTCCAAGAAGACAAAATTTGTGCATGTTCACACACCTTTCTGCCCACAATGTAGACTGAGTTTTTATACCCTAGAGAGATTCCTAAGTCATGAGCAATGTCATTTGTAGGAACGCTTAGTCACATCCTCACTGGAAGCCTAGGGAACTTTCACTTGGTTCTGGCATGAGATGAGAGTTAGATGACGGCCCCTACCTGGAGAAGGCTCCCAAGCAGCACTTAGTGAAGACCAGACCAGGCTCAGTGCAGCCAGGAACCTCTCTGCCTCCTATCCCTTTTCACCGACTGCGTGTGTGTGCACGTGCGCACGTGTGTGAGTTCTCTACTCTGTTTCAGATTGACGGAACGCAGTGGTTCCTAATGAGAGCTAAAGTGGCGTGCTTTGTGTCCACGTGATTCCTTCATGATTGCCCTTGACACCGTGATTGAGGTGGCAGCTAACTGGCTTTGGTCCATACACACGCATATAGACCCTTCCTATTAGTTTGTTAATTCAAGAACTATGTGTTGAAAGTGTATCCAATGATCTCCCTGGCACTCGAATTCTAGGGATACGGTATGAGTAAGATAGACACTTGAGTTTATCTCAGGGTGGATATCTACAGCAGGAAACATCTATAGTAATTAACTAAGTAATATATTCTCTAATAAGGAACATCAAGAAAAAGTACACGTGCTATGAATTGGTATAACAGAGAAACTTAATCTAGAATGAGGTGGGGGTAGAAGATGAGGAAAACGCTTTTCAAGAAAATGACATCAAACTTCTGTCCTTCCATATCTAAATGTATCTCTATATAGATATGAATAGATATTCATGAAAACTTTAAGATGATTATCTCCAGGCAGCGGGCATTGGAATTATGTGGGATTATTCTTTTTCTTCCACAAAAGGTGTGTATATTAAAGATTTTATTTATTTTTGTGAGAGAGAGAGAGGAGCGGTGGGGGAGGGGCAGAGGGAGAAGCAGGCTCCCCGCTGAGCAGGGAGCCCGATGCGGGGCTTGATCCCAGGCCCCTGAGATCACGACCTGAGCTGAAGGCAGTTGCTTAACCTACTGAGCCACCCAGGCGCCCCACAAAAGTATATTTTAAAGGCAGTTCCGATGCAGATAAGGTACATACACATTTGTTGAGAGTTATAGTCGAGAAGAACCACATCAGATCCGTCACTGGGTGAAACCATCCTGATTGTGTAGCTTTGATTTTGTAGCTTTGACTTAGTGAGGAGCTACTTGATGTTCACAGAGGGTCTTAGGAAATATCAAGTTTCATTTCTTCTGAGAAATGGATTGCAAAATATCCATTACCAGCTCAAAAGTGGACCATGCCTGTTGGACACTAGCTGAAGCCATCACACGAGGCTAATTTTCCTACACCACCAAGCAGCTAGCCTCTTCCAGGAAGCACACACCCCGGCCCCAGCATGCCTACCGCGTGGCTGTACAAGGGAAGATAATGGCCAGCATTTCCACTGCTTGGAAGCTTGCTGTCTAGCGGGCAAGACAAGCCAGGTGCCTCAACTCACACTGAGTGCATACAGTCTGCATTCTCTGATTCCTGCAAATAGTCCACAATGTCAGGCAGAGCATTTCGACCTGGTCATTTAATTTAACCTTGGTGGCAGTGAGTGTGCATGGGTCACCTGGCAGGGTACATTTAAATGTTACAGGACTGTTCTCACGCCCAGAGAATGCAACGCAGAGGCTCAGTGCAAAAATCTGGAATCTCCAGTAATGAATTGAGGATTCTCTCCCTCTCCCTCTACCCCGCTCCTCCCCACATGCTTGCATTGTCTCTCTCTCTCAAATCGATAAATAAATCTTTTAAAATCCATGTCGAAAATGGGTTAAAATTACCTCCTTGGACAGCAAACATTGCTGTGCACCTTCCCAAGTGCCATGTCCTCCTCTGGGCACTTTACATACATCGTTTCATTCGAACAAAAACCTGTAAACTAAGTATCCTACAAATAATGAAACTGAGGCTCAGAAAAACCAAATATTCCCCGCTGCCCCCGAAGCCCCGTACAATTCACCCATTTAAAGTGTATAGTCCATTTTTTTCAATATATTCACAGAGTTGTGCAGCTCTTACCATATTCTAAATTCAGAACATTTTCATCACCTCCCCCTAAAACCCATACTCATTAGCAGTGAGCCCCCAATTCCTCCCCATCAGCCTGAGGGAACCACTAATCGATTTCCTGTCTGTATTCTGGACATTGTACATCAGCGCAATCAGGTAACACGGTGCCTCTCGTGACTGGCTGTTTTCGCCGTGCTTATTATCTTTAAGGTTCATCCATGTTGTACTAGGTACCAAAACCTCATTCCTTTTTGTGGACACATGATAGGGCACTGTGTGGATACATTACTTTATTTAGCAGTTGATGAACGTTTGCGTTGTTCACACGCCGTGGCAATTATGAATAACACTGCTACAAACATGCATGGGCTCCTCTTCTGCAGACACATGTTTTCATTTCTCTTTCTCTTGGGTATTTACCTAGGAGTAAGCAGAATTGCTGGATTGTATGGTAACTGACTCTACGTTTCACATTTCGATAAACTGCCAAACTTGTCTACATAGCACTTGAGAGCAAAGAATGCAGTCCCAATCTCCCCCCATTATCCCTAACACTTGTCACTGTCTGTCTTTTTGATTGGAGCCAGCCTACGTGGGTGTGAAGTGCAACCTCACTGCGGTTTTGATTTGCAATTCCCTAATGACTAAGAATGTTGAAAATGTTTTTATGAGTGTGCTGGCTGTTTGCACATCTCCTTTGGAAAGATGTCTATGCAAATCCACTACCATTTTTCATCTGTTTGTCTTTTTATTGTTGAGTTATAAGAGCTTTTTACATATGTGGCTGTGAGTTACTTATCAGGCATATGATCTACAATATTTCTCCTATTCTGTGGGCTGTCTTTGCACTTTCTTAGCATCATTTGCAGCAGGAAAGTTTTTAATTTTAATGCAGTTCATTTTGTCTGTTTCCTTCTCTTGTCATTTGTGCTTTTGACATTTTATCTAAGAACCCATTGTTTAACCCAAGGTCACAAAGACTTGTTTCTATGTTTTCCTCTAAGGATCTCATAGTTTTGTTTTGTTTTGTTTTGTTTTTTTTAAAGATTTTATTTATTTGACAGAGAGAGACAGCCAGTGAGAGAGGGAACACAAGCAGGGGGAGTGGGAGAGGAAGAAGCAGGCTCCCAGTGGAGGAGCCTGATGCAGGGCTCGATCCCAGGACGCTGGGATCTCTCCCTGAGCCGAAGGCAGAGGATTAACGACTGAGCTACACAGGTGCCCCAGGATCTCAGAGTTTTATATTTTGCACTTAGGTCTGTGTTCTATTTTGAGTTAATTTGTGGATATGGCATGAGATAGGAGTCCAATTTGATATATTTGCGGGGCGCCTGGTTGGCACAGCGGTTAAGCGTCTGCCTTCGGCTCAGGGCGTGATCCCGGCGTTGTGGGATCGAGCCCCACATCAGGCTCCTCTGCTATGAGCCTGCTTCTTCCTCTCCCACTCCCCCGCTTGTGTTCCCTCTCGCTGGCTGTCTCTCTCTCTGCCAAATAAATAAATAAAATCTTTTTAAAAAAATTGATATATTTGCACGTGGAGATCCAGTGGTCTCAGTACCATTTAAACAATTTTTTCCCCTTTGAGTTTCCTTGGGTCCTTTTTCAAAAATCAACCGATATCAATGCAAGGGTGTACATACTCATTTGTAATTCTATTCCACCGTCTATATATCTGCCCTTATGCCAGCACCACACAATCTTTATCCCAGTATGTTTTGAAATAGGACAATATGCCTATTCTATGTTGTTCTTTTTTAAAGGTCGCTTTGGCTACTTGTGGTCTTTTGTATTTCCATGTAAATGTTAGTATCAGCTTGTCAATTTCTGCAGGAAAAAAAATAAGCCATGCAACTGCAAAGCAAATTTATACTTTCTCTTCCTTTTCTTACTTGATGTTAGACTCAGAATATACAGGTCATTGGCAGACATATATATTATTCAAGCTGCCGTGTTATTGAATAATGTTCCCATAGTCAATTTTCACCAAATTATCATCAAAACGGAAAGCTAATGATAGCAGTCAAGGATGGAAAAAACAAGATATCTGTAATATACGGATTTTCGAAGCTATTGGAACTCAATACCTTACTAAGTGCTATAATTCCGAGGCTTTTATACCATGTTGGTGACTGATCACTGCACGGAAGTCAGGCTCCTGCTTCGAGTCTAACATTTGAGATAAGAAAGCCAGCTGTCTTAATTTTTTAATTTAAAAACTGTTTCTAACTGATGAGTTGAAGATTCTAGTCTGCTTTCAGTGAGCACCTCTTCATAAATAATATATTCAGGTGAGAAGAGTACTCCTACCAATGAAAAATCAAGTTGTACATAACTGAGGCCCTTTTTTTCCCCTTTTAAACCATATTTTTTATATTTTTCAGCACTGCAAAGCAGGGTCCAGAGTCCTGTGATTTTGAATAATTACACAATAGGGAAGTTGAGAAGGAAGAATTGCATGTGTGATATTGTTTCCTACTAATGGAGTGCCTCATTCCCTAGCTTAGTTGGCGCAGTACCGACTGAATGCGTACGATGAGGCGGACACTGCGCCCATCTGCAGGAATGCAACGGGAGCAAAGCAGACACGGACTCCCCCATGATGCCAAAAGTCAGGTCCAAGCCTACCGATTTCGTGCTGTGACCTGGACTTCCTTCCAAATCTCACTGCATCCCTAGCAGGAGGGCGTCGGCCGGTACCTGGAACCTCACTTGTGAGCTGTGAGGATCCGATGATGTGAATAAAGCCCCTGGATCTCACCCATCCTTTCAGACCCCTTCATCTCCACCCATCTCCCAGGACCCGAGCTATCAGTACAGAACCCTAAACTCTGCATGTGCCCCCCATTCTGTTCCCAAGACCAACCTGTAACTTGCCCGGAGTGTGCTCGCTCAGCCCTGACTGACCACCTGCACGCTTGGGAGTCTCTGGTTCTGGGCACCGTGTCCAGCACAGAACAGCACTTAGGGGGGTCATTGGAAGGGCTGGATTGACACACCCAGAAGTCCAGGGGCATTATCTCCTTGTGGGGAGAAACTTGACCATCGGGAAACATCAATCAAGAGGAATCCGGGCAGGTAAGGTCTCTCTCCTTCCTCGTTCCTCAAGGGATAGTTTTCTCTGGCCACTCAAACGGAGAATACCCGCATAGATATGCCTGCCGGAACTCCCTGGGTCTCTTGGCACTTGTCATGGACCATGGAGCAGTAGACAGCATCATCTGAGGTGACCTCACCTCCTTCCTCGCCAGGCCTTCACAGACACACTTCAGCAAAGTTCAGGTAGAAATTTTCTTGCCATTACTGCCTTTCTTGGTCTAAAACTCTTTTCATGTAGATTTGGGTTAAGAAATGGAGAAGACCAGTGAGAGAAGCAGTGAAAAATTAACAGGAAACTCACTCCTTGAGCAATAGCCCAACGTTCCTGGACACATCTTTGTAGATTAGGCTCTCTGGGAAGCTGGAGATGGTAACACAACAAAGACACATCCCAGCTGTCTGTTCCACCCTGCTGAGGAATGCTTTCAGCTGCAAAATTCAAGCATCCCTCCTTTTTCTCCTATTTTCCACATCCTAGCTGTCACTTATGCTGGTCACTGCCACTTACCCACATGTTTTTAATCACTTCCTTCCTCTTCGTCCCATTGTCATCTTCCTCAGACTCCAGTCACCACCATTCTAGACAAAATCCTCAGAAATGCTGGTCAGCTGGCCTCCGGGGTCACCCTACATGAACCCATGCTCCCAATGGCCCCCAGATCAGTCTGTCTAAAGTAGGAGGCAGCTTGCTTTTTGCTCTGCTCTCAAAACCTCAAGAACTCCTCACTGCCCTTGAAGGAGAGCCTTCAGGTTAAACCCATCCTGCGACCACCCACCCCCCGCCGGCAACAGAGTGATGACAAGACTGTATGATGAAGGTTGAGGAGGGACAGGGAACAGAGAAACAGTCTTCCACTCAGGCTGCAAAGTGGGCACCGTTGTAAGGGGGCTGTTGATATGTGACCAATGTCTTTTCTGAAAGTAGACGTAGAGAGAGTCCAAACGATGGACGCTCTGACTGCTCTCTAAGGATGTTTCCTCCGGTAGATCACAAGACTGCTCAGCCCGCAGCCCTCCCTGCCCGAGGGTGGTGTCCGCCCGCCGGGTGTGGCTGCCCGTGTGACTTGCGCTCCATCCGGGCAGAATTATTATTTCCTGTACCCTTTGAATTGTTGTCAGCCTTGGCCACGTGACTTCTTTGTCCAGGGAAGTGTGAATGGAAACAAGCACCTCTTCCAAGTAGGAGCTTTAAGAGTCACACAAAGGTTCCTTCATTGTCTTTTCTGCCCTAGTTTACTGTGAGATCAGCAGGCTACGGACAGAGGCTGATCTGAGTCCAGAACAGAGATTCTTGGGGGTAGAGCAGCAGTGGCCCCACAGTGACAAGTGACATGATGAGAGGTAAACCTTTGCTCTTGGAGGTCTCTGCCGCTTGAGGGTTGATCGTCACTGCGGTACCAGAGGGAACATCCTAGTCTTGGCCGATCCATACCTTCCTCCACAGAGTGTTCCAGCGCTCTGTCGCTGCTTGCAATCCACCCCAAGAGTACCGGCTGAGAAGGAAGCAGGTGTTTCGTCTGCTTACAAATTGCAACTTGGGCCGTGGGAGGCAGGGGGGGCTGAGAGTAGCTTCTCTCTGCTCCTCAAAGCATGAACAGTGTAGTTCAGCAGCCAAGGGCTGGAACAGAAGATGGCTCGCCCTGCAATAGAAGATCGCTCGCTCACTCACACGTCTGGTGCTCGAGGCTGCTTGTCACCCGATCTCCGCTGGACTGTGACCACAGCACCAACATGAGTTGTTTTCGTTTGGCTCTTCGCCATCCTCCCAGCATGGTGGCTGGGTCTCAACCCCAAGAACCCCAAAAGGAGCAAGCAGGAGCTCTATCACCTTTTCTCTACCTGGTCTTAGAAGTCTTACAGAGTCATTTCTGTATCGCACCTCATAGCCGCAAACACACACACACACACACACACACACACACACACACACACACAGTCTTAGGCAAGTTTCTCCAGAGAAACAGGATTCCTACAACAGCAGTATTTCTTCTGGGGAACTGACAACACCTGACTTAAATCTGAAAGATTTCTGCACCTAGACCCCCTGCAGACTCAGACAAACAGCAGAGATGCCTGCCCGCCTGCCCTGCAGACCTCAGACATGCCAGCCTCACCCCTGCGTGAGCCAATTCCTTAGAACTCTTTCGGAGTCGGCTTGGGATTCTCTCTCCCTCTCCTTTTGCCCTTCTCCCTTCCACCCCATCCCCCTCGCATGCTCTCTCTCTCCCTCTCTCTCTCTTTCTAAAATAATACACAAATAAATCTTCAAAAATGTAATCCATGGGTATTAATGAAAAGTGGCTATTACACACAAAAAAATTCATAAGGCAGTTGGGTCAGGGGACGTTTATAATAAGCATTTTATCTACGATACTCCAATTACAAAGAAAATATCAAATCCATTTACAGGAAAGAAAATTGAATTCTCAGAGAATGTAGAGGTAAAGGGAAAAAAATTAGGAAAAGAGGAAATGACACATCTTTGTCATTAAAATGACTGTAGAATTGCGGAGAATATACTCTGACATGAAATAGCTTTATTTAAAGCAATCAGTTAATAAACCAACCTTGGTAGGAGTCGGAGTATCATCTAACCACATCATGTGACATATTTGAAAGAAATTAAGAAAGATATGAATCCAGAGGACAGGGCTGAAAAAACAAACCCCTTGTGATAAATATTAACTTGGAACCTTCATTATCTTCATAATTACCCCCCCAAAAAAATGTGTGTGTGTGGGGGGAGGTTACCATTTCTCTGTGTTTGTGGCTCGGAAAGGCTCATCTTGGGATTATGTGGCCCCCAGTTCTGCATGCTGGTTCCAACTTTTGACTGATAATTAGCTGCATTAAAGTTTTCAATTGTCAACCCCGAAACCACAACCTGTTGCCATGGTAACTCCAATTCACCTGGAAGGTAACCTCAGTTCATCTTACAGGTAACCTCATCTTAACAGAATAACTCTGGTTTCTTTCCCTGCCCCCCTCCCTTCCTTCCCTCTTTCCTTCCTCCCTCCCTTTCCTCCTTCCTCTCCTCCCCCCTTCTTCCCTTCCTTTGTTGCTAGATCCTGCCTTAGGCTTATTCATGAAATGCGCAGGAGGACACAGCCCCATGCAGACAGCAGCCCAGGGTCACGCTGGTCCTTCATCGTCACATCGGCAGACAGAGGCCTCTACTCGGGAGCCTGGGCAGAGGCCTGGGCACCTTCTTGATCTTGAACTGGAGCCGGAACTGGGCCAGAGCTATAGTGGATCTTCATCTGAGCCCCGACCCCAGACTCTGGCCAGCGGAGCCCCAGACTCCTGGGCTGCGGGTATGAGCAGCATGAGTGTGCTGCCCAAGCTGGGGGTAGGCGACGTCAGCAAGTGGATTGAGCCTGTGGCTGCCACCCTTTGCATGGTGGGCTTGACCTCTCTGGGCTTTGTGAGCTCGATCGCCTTGGCCTGCACACTCGTGGCCTTGGCGTTGTTGGCCCACATCTTCTTCAGGCCCTTCTTCTGTGGCTTCTGATTGTTAATATAAATAATTTTCAACCCTGGAAATTTAATACCTAAGTATAAGCAGAGTATGACGATTTACCGTTTGTGCGCTAGGCTTAAGAATAAGTTCTGTCATCAGTGGACTAGCCTCCCAGCATTTGAAGTTCAAGTGTTCGCAGAGATAGTCATACTCATGTAAAAATTACATGACCAGCAGGAACCAATAAAGGTCTCCCGGTGACCAAAGTTGGAACAACTTGAGCAGCAAAATAACAGAGCATTGGACTGTAACCCAACGGATAAAATAAATATCCACGAGTCCGTCCTGATACAAGAAATGATTGAATAAAAATAACTAGAGGAGAAGAGACAACGCTTCTGTGCAGAAATATTCCAAAAAATCCAAAATGGCTGCATACGCTCCCTACTTCTTCTGTGTGAGCTGTGCGAGGTAACGTCCTTCCAAAGAGGAGGGTATGGAAATATGGGGGCTCAAAGTAACCGTACAGCAGAGAAACGGGACAAACCCTACCTCAGCCAGGTGACCAAAGTCAACATCAAAGTCATTATGCATGTTGGTAGCATGTAACCTGGCTATGACGGGATCAGAAGGACACTTCACCTATGTGACCCTCCTTCCCCCAATTCGTAACCCCAGTCTAATCAGGAGACAGCATCAGACAAATCCCAAGTGGGAGACATCTACAAAACGTGTCACTAGCTTTCCTCAATACTGTCAAGGTCATCAAAACAGAAGGAAATTCTGATAAACTGCCATAGGCAAGAGGAGCCGACAGAGTCAGGTGATTACAGGTGGTGTGGTGTTCTGGGCGGGACCTTGGAACAGCATAGAGACAGCAGGTGAAAATTAAAGAGATATGAATAAAACATGGACTTCAGTTGATACTAACGTGTGAATATTGCTTCATTAACTGCAACAAATGTACCGTACTTGTTAATACTAGGAGAGACTGGGCGCTAGGTATATGAGAACTTCCTGTAGGATCTTCTCAATTTTTCTGTAAATCTGTTCTAAAAAAAAGTCTATTTAAAAAAATGTTTCACTGTCCTCCAAACATGAAACTCCCCCCAAATGGAAACCGCTGAGGGCAGTCCAGGTCTAGCTGCTCAAAACAGAGGACAACCTGTGTGTGAAAAACTTCGAGAGAGATGTCCACTATTATGCAGTGAGCCAGTCAGTAACCTCATTTTTTTTTTTAAGATTTTATTTATTTATTCGACAGAGATAGAGACAGCCAGCGAGAGAGGGAACACAAGCAGGGGGAGTGGGAGAGGAAGAAGCAGGCTCCCAGCGGAGGAGCCTGATGTGGGGCTCGATCCCATAACGCCGGGATCACGCCCTGAGCCAAAGGCAGAAGCTTAACCACTGTGCCACCCAGGCGCCCCAGTGACCTCATTTCTTGAGTTCCTAAAGGCTTTTCTGAGCTTGACATAGAAAGGCCTCTTTGAGGGTCTAAGCCTTATGTTTCGAAAGCCTTAGGGGAAGTAAGGAAGAGAGAGATCAAAAAATAAGGAATTATACGATTTCTTCTTCTTGTTCTCTGGCTGGTGCTTCATGTATTAAGGCCATTTTGTAACTGTCAGCCAGAGCTAATCTTATCACCTTCCTCTCTCTTGCTGTGTTGGGTTTAGATTTTCCTGGGGTTTGCCTCAGTGTTTGACGCTGGATTTTGGATTGTAGTCTTGTCCAGTGTTCCGGGTCCAAGAATTTGAGAGTGCTATAACTGGGCAAAAAGTTTGTTTCTATTTTGAAAAATGTAAATATGATACAACACCCTATATATTTTATATATGTTATTATATAGATAAGGTACAGAAAACGACGACACAACACTACCCAATACAATGCAATAATAATATATAATACACTTATGCTCACTGCTCAAGTGTAACGCATATCCGCAGTTTAGTCATATGCGTTTTGGATATTTCAATAAAAGAAAAAAATGTAAAAGTATATGCCCCGGGGGGGGCACTATAAAAAATACTCATAACACAAAAATTCCATTCTAAGAATTTTCCACTGTACCTTGAATCAAGGGGGAAGTTAAGATGTACGGCTCCAGGAAGAAAGAAATGAAAATTATAGTGCAAAGCTCTGAGAAATAAAAATTAATATAAATCTGTCCTCTTAATAGGAGGGACAACATCTCACACACATTTCCCCTTACAGTTTCAGGAAGTAATTTACTACAAAAGAATAGGGAAAAACTAAAAAAACAGCCTTGGAGCTGTCTTTCCTGGAAAAACACAATTGCACACACACACACACACACACACACACACACACACTCCCCACCATTTAGTCTTCCTGGAACTTCCAACATCCCCGAGAAGCCAAATTTACTTTGCTCCTAATTCTTTTGGCTCTCACTATCTAAACAACAAGGTGTCCTTGGGTGTCCTTATGATGTCAGAACCCTGGAACCCAGCGATTCACGAAGTTGTGCACCCTGTAAATCTTCAATAGATACATATTGCCTGACTGAGTGAACTGGTATTTCTATGTATAATCAGTGGTTTGTTTGCATTTTAAACTTCCCACATTAACTCAGAGCAAATGCCCTCTATCCTTGAGCCCCTCACTAAATTCTATTAATATTTAAAAGCCCATCTTAAGTCCATACTTCCCAAAGAAGCCTCTTCTGGCCCTCCGAACCACAGACACTGACATTTCTAATCCATACAACTCCTTTGGAATTCACCGTGCACTTTGGGGGAGTAATTCCTATTTTGGTTTATGCAGTGCCCTGTGCTTACATTTAAATTGAGCTGTAACTTAAGTGTGCTCACATTTGCACACTTTGCAACTATACGATGAGAATTTGACAGCAGACCTCCCAGGAAGCCTTCGTCCTGAAGTCAGCGGCCAGCCACTGACCCTCTATGGGACCCTGATGCCATGCCTGGGGGGTGCCCCGTAAGTGTTTGTGGAACAAATAAATAAATAACTTAAATCCTCCTATTCTCAGTATCCTCATCTATGAGACAGGTGTAGTTTATCTCACCTAGAGAAATAGTGGGAGGACCAGAAACACAAAGGATTGAATGTAACCATACATAATGCGTTTATTTCAGGGAAAACTGTTGGCTTTTGCCTGCCTTTTCGTTTGCCACAGATCGAGTGGGCTTTCTTCGTGGAGATCCCCAAGATATCTTTTTCTTTGCCTTTGAAGGGAAATAAACCCAATTCATTCTGTATTTCTTCTTTCACCGTACCCCATGTGCTTGCTTCCCGGCTCTTGCCGTGAGGCAGTTTTCGGTGTGCCCACCATGGCTTGCTGGTACCCTCCCCTAGACAATCAAGCACTCGGTGTCCTGTTTACTTGTGTGACTCATGCTCACACATGCCCTAAGCCTGACAACCCATTTGCACCCTTTTCTGAGAATTACCACATCAGAGCTGCTGTGTGCCTGGGTCGTCTGCAGGAGTCACCCTCAGGACAAAAGGAAGCAATCTCTGCCCCCACTGCACTTGTAACTTTGTAACATGACATAAGGAGATTGACTTCTTCCTCCCCGGGAGAGGTGTTGAAGGGACACTGGCAGCGGGAGGTGGGAAATTCCTCCTTTGGGAGAACTGGAAAGTGCCCTGGCTCCTTGGGGACGTCTGTTAACTCCTTCAGGACAGAAGGCATTTCTAAAGGACCTCCTTAAGCAGGAGTTTTCTAATATTTGAGAGCATAGGAATATTTGAGTGCATAAACGTCTGTTACAAATGCAGATTTCCCGCGTCCTCTTGCTGGGAGACTGATTTGTTGGGGTGGTGTCCAGGAATCTGCATTTTACTGTCATAATGCTCCCCCTCCCCATTCTGTTGATGCTGATGGTCTTTTGGCCCCAATTTAGGAAGGATCCTTAGGCGACCAAGAGTTCTTTTCTCCAAACTGGCCGGCACTTTCCTGGGCCAGGACAGTCTGAGAGCCTCACTGAATACTAATGGGGCTGGTAGGATGATATCCTCACTGCTTTGGCAATGTTAATTCCAGCAGAACCAGAAACAAGCAATACATTCAGTCGTTCAGATCCTCGGGAGCTTACAGGATGGGTTCGGGACTCATTCTGTCCAGTTCTGCGTGACACAGTTTTAGAGTGATGTCCCTGAATACGTCCCACAGAAAAGACGATCCAGATGGTGAAGGATTTAGAAACCACGACCCATGTGGGAGGTGCTGAAAGACCCGAAGGCTCTGAGGCCACAGGGAGGGAGCTGTCCTCAGTTAGCCGCGCGCTTCCCACATAACTTGGGTGGGCGGAGGGGCATTCATCCAGAAGGCAAAATGTGTTTATCCCAGCAGATCATCCCCCGACCCACAGCTCAATGATGTGTCCCACACATCACTGTGGTCACGATGACATCAACCTATAGAAAAAAATACATTGAAATGGTGATTGAAATTTGGTTAAATCTTTGGAGCCGAGAATAATACTTTCCTCTCTAGTAATTCCAAATTGCCCTTGTCCTTTCCTCTTCTGTTTCCAGGTCTTTGGTCACTCAGTTAACACTCTCCCAAGTGTCTTCCCTCCTACTTCTCCGCCTGGTCACCTCCCACTTATTCTCTAAGTTAGACAACTCGTCCAGGAAGCCATCCTTGATTTCCAGGCAGAGTTAATTCTCTACAGCATTCTTGTGGTTCTCCATGTCTTGTGTGGGAGGCCCTAGCTGTCCTTTTGTTTTGGGCTGTCTTTTCAAAGCTGCGTATATAGGGCGGGGCTTTGGAAGGTAGATAAACTGTCTCCATCTGAAGAACTTACTGCTTATTGCGTAGTAGGACAGATTCAGGGTCCCTGAACTCAAGGGACCTCAGCAGTGAAGCAAGCCCACCGCTCGTGCAGCATCCATCCAGATCCCCCTGTGTCCCCCTTGTGGAAGCAGCTGGGTGACGGGAAGTGATACAAACATGATATTCATGTTTGTGTCGTGAGTAATAGAGCTCTTTATCTTTGACTTAGAAGCCTGGTGTCTTCTGTGAGCTTCCATGAAACTGTTGGACGAATTCCTTAGCTTGCAAGGAGGGCAAAATCTCAGACCCCTCATGGCTCTTGATAAGTGGTCCCCCAGTTGACAGCTTTTATCACAGTGTTATTCATCTCCTATTTTGAAATAACCAGTTTATATTATGGTAACTTCAAAGGAAATGACTGTTACCTTACTCATCCTTGCTTTTCCAGTATCTGGTCCATGGCAGGCACTCTCCTTATAGAAGGCCTTCTACTTAAGCGCAAGGGAAGCTTCAAAATCTTGTATCCCTAAGGCTACTTCCTTCAAAGTACGAAGTGACCCTATTTAGCAAATAACGCCATCCATTAGCGGCCGGAAGAGTTAACGTGGTTTTGCTAGTGTATGTGCCTTGTGCGAATCAGTGAAAGTTTGCAAATTTAAAAATTTATAATTAGAGGAATGTGGCACACTTCCACTGAACTGAGCATTCAATAAATTGCACTGAATTAAATTGTTATTGTTTGCAATTCCTCCCTCTGAACATACTTGCTGAAAGTAAAGAAAACATCTTGGAAGGGAGAAGAGTAGGAGGGGTAAAAGTGAGGGTGAAGCCATGAAGACATCAAAGGCAATTTAAGGACACATATTTGGGGCTGGGAGATAGGTCCCTCAGAAACACTTTGGTTCAAGGGAACATTATTAGGTTCATACAGCCAAGGTTCATACAAGCCATACATCAGGAACTCCCTGCCAATATTCTCCAACTAACTTTTACTTCTAGATGTTTCATAATGGTCATTATCATCAACCTCCCATGTCTTTTCTAATTTAGCACCACGAGCCATAAGAACACATGACCCAGAATGAGAATTATACGTCCCCCAACACACATCTTTAGTGAGTGTTGACCAACTATCCTAGCATTCTTTCCTTCTAAACCAGGAGTCTGTTTCTCCACCTAGTTCTCTAGTTACCCATCACCAATCAAAGTGAGTTGATACAGGCATCAAATCTAAATGCCATTGCAGAGAAATCCTTCTGGAATAATTTTTTGGAATGAGATGTAGCTAAATGATAAATCCGCCCTGAAGAGGAGCCCTGAATCAATGAGGAGCCTTGTCGTCTGGCTGCAGAAGATTTATTTATTTTAGAGAGAGAGAATGCGAGCCGGAGGAGGGGCAGAGGGAGAGAGAGAATCCTCAAGCAGAATCCCCACTGAGCACGGAGGCCGACCCAGAGCTCAATCCCATGACCCTGAGATCATGACCTGAGCAGAAATCAAGAGGCGGACGCTTCACTGACTGAGCCTCACAGGCACCCTGGACAGTAACTTCTAAAATCAAGAATGGAAGTCCCACAGAGATGAGCACCAGACTCCATGCAAAGCCAGACGTACTTGACCACAGCTTCCCTACACCTCTTGGGCTCATCCCCTCCCTCTGCCCTCCTCACTGTTTTCTCCTCACAGAGAAAAGAGGGAGAGGCAGAAAGAAGGGCGTTGGGGAGGGAGGGGAGGAAGGATGTTCCTATGAGAAACTCACTAAAGAACTTAGTGGAAAGTAATGTCTCCTAAAACCCTCCGTGGACCGTGTATACCACTTCTAAAGCTTCTGAGCACCTTCAGGGAAAAGTGTTGTATGTGCCTGGGGAAAACTATCAAATGGGTTTGCCCCCATTGGGTGTGAGTGAAGATAGGAGAAATGGAGGAGCTGGTTTGCTTTCCAGATGCTTTTGATGGCCTTGCCAAGCGTGCTGCTCTTGCCCGTCAGTACCTCAGCTTTCCCGTGGAGGGACACGGGGACCGGCATCTGCTTGGACCCTGCACTGTCTGCTCCCAGAATCTTATAGGTGGGTGACCTTAAGGAAGGAGGTAGCCCTCCAGGTCACCTGTCTTCCCTGGGCATCCTGGTGGTACATCAGGAGTGGCCACACAGGATTGAAAGATGTTGTCCTTCTAACAAGGACACCCAGCCTGAGGAATCCCAATATTTTCAGAGTCTTGGTAGTCAGGCATAAAAGCAAATATCTATTACCACCTTACGCCAGTTAGAATGGCAAAAATAGACAAGGCAAGAAACAACAATTTTTGGAGAGGATGTGGAGAAAGGGGATCCCTCCTACATTTGGTGGGAATGCAAGTTGGTACAGCCACTCTGGAAAACAATGTGGAGGTCCCTTACAAAGTTAAAAATTGAGCTACCCTATGACCCAGCCATGGCACTACTGGTGTTTACCCCAAAGATACAGACATAGTGAAGAGAAGGGCCATATGCACCCCAATGTTCCGGATCAAAATACCAATGACATTTTTCAAAGAACTGGAACAAACAGCCCTTAAATTTGTGTGGAACCAGGAAAGACCCCGAATCGCCGAGGAATTGTTGAAAAGGAAAAACAAAGCTGGGGGCATCACAATGCTGGATTTTGAGCTGTACTACAAAGCTGTGATCACAAAGACAGCATGGTACTGGCACGAAAACAGACACATAGACCAATGGAACAGAATAGAGAACCCAGAAATGGACCCTTGGCTCTTTGGGCAACTAATTTTTGACAAAACAGGAAAAAACATCCAGCGGAAAAAAGTCTCTTCAATAAATGGTGCTGGGAAAATTGGACAGCTACATGCAAAAGACTGAAACTTGACCACTCTCTCACACCATACACAAAGATAAACTCCAAATGGATGAAAGACCTCAATGCGAGACAGGAATCCATCAAAATCCTAGAGGAGAACATAGGCAGCAACCTATACAACGGCCACAGCAACCTTTTTCATGACACATCTCCAAAGGCAAGAGAAACAAAAGATAAAATGAACTTGTGGGACTTCATCAAGATAAAAAGCTTCT
>NC_048223.1:52929251-52929420 GCF_002007445.2 Ailuropoda melanoleuca
AAAGTTAAAAATTGAGCTACCCTATGACCCAGCCATTGCACTACTGGGTATTTACACCAAAGACACAGATGTAGTGAAGAGAAGGGGCATATGCACCCCAATGTTCATAGCAGCTTTGTCCACAATAGCTAAATCGTGGAAGGAACCGAGATGCCCTTCAACAGATGAC
>NC_048223.1:52929881-52937975 GCF_002007445.2 Ailuropoda melanoleuca
AACCTGTATTTTTAGGTAAAATCTCCTGACTCATAAATGCTAATTTAAAAAATTTAAAAGACAGTGAAAGTGTTTGCGGCTGGATTTGGCCCAGGGGAACATTAGTTTGCAACCCTTCCCAGGGGAGCTAGCTGCATATTCGTCAGCTTTATCCCTGCATTAAGAAATTGTAGAGGAATATTGACAATGGAAATAACGAGAGATCTAGGGCTGTGTACAAGCTTTGGACCAAGCAAGGAAGAATTAATGTCAACTGCTTTGTCTCAGCTTCAGACAAAGAGCCAGGTTTAGGAAGGGAAACCAGTTGGCTCATTCACCCAATGAACATTACTGGGCAGCTGCTCCCCACATGTAATTTGGTTCAACCTGGTTCAATTAGATTTATTTAATTAATTGCAAAAGGACAACCAAATGCAAGCAAATCCGTAAACTGAGAAAGCTTTGGGTTGAATGATAGGCCTGGACTTAAGGTTCAGGAACCATGACCCCTCTCTGGGGAAACTTTTTGGTATCAGCTTTCATGGTGATCATTCGGGGGTTTAGTCGTGGAGTTGAGAAGGAAATTAGAGGCCTCTGAAGGCTGACCTTTCAAACCAAAGTCTTGTCATTGCTCAATCCAAATTCAAGAGTGAGAAAAAAAAGACGGAGGGAAGTCTCCCTGGATACAAATGGTTAAGAGCGAATCCATGCAGGATGAATTTGGAAGTGAGAACAGCAGTGAGGGCCCAAGGACTAAGAGCGAAGGACTGATCCGAGAGCAGGATTTCATACTTACATTCCCAAGTGGTCCTGCTGTTCCACTTCCCAGTTCAGTTTTGCTTTAAAGGGAAAGGCACGAAGAATAAAAATATCTGTCATCACAGCAGCCCTTTCACCCCTACTCTTCCTAATGGGAGGACAGTGGAGGTCACTACTCCTTTTGTTATTGTCTCTGGAGGCTAGTTTTTCCACACATACACAGGCCAATCTTTAATAAATATTTTTCTTCTCACAATATCACCCGAAGAACCCAAACATTAATTCTTTCAAATGACAGCAATTACCCTTTGATGCCACATGAGTTCTCCAAGCTACTTAGGGGCTTCCCAGAGATGTTGAAGCTGCCAGTTCAACCCAGACCGAGTGCAGAGCCCAAGTGAATCTGTTCCTGGAACCCAAGTGCGTCTTTCTGAACTTTGTTTACAGACTTCGGTTTCTTCTCTTTTCAGTTCCAGCAGAGTTTCTGACAGAGAAATACGAGCACATTCTTTAGCAGTTCCAAGGTCAAGATCATAGAACAAAAGGTCCCCGTGGTTTGTTCCTTCTTATCAACATTTTGTGTGGGTGAAAAGGGATTGTTAAATTTCCCTGGATTAAGGTAGTCAAAATTGGGTCTGATCCAGAAAAAGAAAGAAAGAAAGAAATTTTGACTGAATTTTGTTTGCCTAGCCCTCATCCTCACTAGAAGGGAATGGAAATGTTTAGCAAATGTTCTCTGTGTGCCCATAACTTTCTTGGGCCCATAGTTTCTCTTCACAGCTACTTCTTCCATGCTAACGTCTACTGGTTCCTGAGTATAGGATGGTGCCTCAGTGAGCACAGCATAAGGCTCCCTATCTCCTAGGTTTCTCAGCAGTGACAGTCACTAGAAGAAGACAGAATCCAAGGGTCACCAGATTGATGGAGAAGTCCTAGATTTGGAGTCAGACTTCCAGCTGGACAAGTCAATCTCAATAGTTTTGGCTTCTTTCTTTGTATAATGCGGATAAATAACCACATCAACTAGTTGCAATAAATGTTTAAGTGAATGAGGAATATGAAATACCCCGAACGGCACCTCGTGCAAAGGAAGTTTCCAAGAGATGGTGGTTGAATTTGAATTCGAAAGAGAAATAGCATCCTGAACGTTGATCTCGATGTTGTATGCTATTCACAAAACTAAGAGAGCAGGCAATCTGAATGATTTATCAGTGTATGGCACTTTTCTTGGTTTGAAAAATGCCTGAATGTTTTAGGATTTTACTAAACTAAGCACACATTTTTTATTTCAGAAAAGATGCAGGTTCCAAGTTATGCCACTAAAAACACCATCATAGGAGAACTCAAACACATCTTCCCCCCCAGAGGAACACATCAAAGTTTTGAAATTCCAAATCCAGCTATCCAGAAAATTAATACAAAGGTCAAACCAGGACAATCTTCATAGTTGAAAATCCTGTTTATTTATTTTAATCCAAAAATTCTAGAAATCTGAAAAATAAGTTGATTACATTTTAAATATTCGCTTTGGTCTATTTGGTTCTACTTGGTTAAAGGGCTATGGGATCTGGCCAGGTTTTTTTTCTTCGAATCAAGGCCTCATTCTCTGAGCAAGATCGAATCCACCATCTTGACAGTCCCACAGTTTGGACTGTTTACTGAGACTGCAGGGAAAACTGCATGTCTGTACTTTATTTTTTAAAACAGCTTTTATTGACACATTCCTACAGAAAAGTATGTATGTCCTAAATGCACAGCTTAAAATTAGTCGTCAAATAAATTTTACAAATACGTCACACCCATGTAACCAGCACCCAAATTAAAACACAGAAAGACACCAGCATCTCCGAAAGCCCCTGGTGTCCCTCCCCAGCCCTGCCCATCCAAGAGTCATCTGATTGCACAGACAAGATGTGTCAGTTTTTACATGTCATACAGTGTGACTCGTCTAGTAGGTACTCTTTGGGGCTTCTTTGGCTCAACATTATGTTTGTGAGACTGATCTGTATTTTTTGCAGCTATCTGCAGATCAAGGTGGGGTTCCTTGTGTGGCTGGAGCACAACTGGTTTACCTACTGCATTGGTGGATATTCGTTCATGGTGTGGGGGGTTCCTTCTAGGTTTTGGCTTTTACAGATAAAGCTGCAGTGGGCATTCTAGTGCTTGTTTTGGGGTGAGCATAGCTATGCCCCTCTCTTGGTTATATACCTAGAAGTGATATTTAAATATTTAAAAATAAGCATAGTTTTAGCTTTAGTGGATAATGCCTAAAAGCCTTCCAAAGTGGCTACTTGGTATTGCCTGTCTTTACCACGTTTGTCATTCTTTTTTTTTTAATTTTTTTTTAAATTTTTTTTTAAATTTATTCGACAGAGATAGAGACAGCCAGAGAGAGAGGGAACAGAAGCAGGGGGAGTGGGAGGAAGAAGCAGGCTCATAGCAGAGGAGCCTGACGTGGGGGCTCGATCCCGTAACGCCGGGATCACGCCCTGAGCCGAAGGCAGACGCTTAACCGCTGTGCCACCCAGGCGCCCCTACGTTTGTCATTCTTCTGCATGTGTCTTGTCATTACATGGAAATTGCAAGTGTATCTGGAAACAAATTTCTTTGTAATTTAAAAAATGATGTATCATCCTGGCCTTGAAGAAATATAATCAGGAAAGTAGTCTTGAGGCTCAAGAATCAAACTCCCACAGAGAGGAGCTGCCTACATAGTCTGCAAAGTTCGGACACATCTGGTCACAGCATAGCTGTGAGCTACCGGTCCTCGTCAGAGTCTTTGAGACCAAGGCTGGGATGTCTGTAAGCCACAAATGAGTTGGTTAGCTTTCCACAAACTAATACTCTTCTGCTCCAAAAGCGTCACACCTAATGTTTGCTAGTAATCTTGTAAACAGAAGTTGTCCTAGGGGTGTGGAATCGAGTGGGCAGATGGCTCATGAGGAAGGCCAGAAAACTCAAATTTATGGACTTTTCCAATGGTGCCTCCATAAAATTCATTGTTATGTACTCAATTTAAGAATTCTTTTTACTGTATTAATGTACTCTTTAAGGCTAAAGTCTGGAACCAGGCTGGCAGGCTCTAACTCCTGGGTCAACTCCTTACTAGCTGTGTGACCTTGCCCAAGTTACTTAGCCTCTCTGTGCCTTAGCTCCCTCCTAGGTAAGATGTAAATAATCCCAGTACCTACTAAAAGCTTTTTTATGAAGATTAAATGTGAGCTCAGTGAGTTATATGAAGTGCTTAGAACAGTGCCTAGCACAAAGGACGTATTATGTAAATATTTGCCACTATTTCATAGTATTATGTTATGAAAGTAGGCTCCATTACCTAAAATAACTCTCTAGTAGTTCTTAAATTCTGGCATTGTACATAGACAGATTCTCCATCTAGAAAAGTCTGTCAAAGGAAGAAAATTTACCAGCCTTAGACTAGGACCAACGGAGGAATCAAGAATTACCAAGTCAGCCACGCTGATCAGGATGTGTTCGGGGGTCTCTTGCATCTGTGAGACTCTCTAAGTCTGAGGTGGGGCCAAGAAGGGAGTATTGGAATAAGAGATGTGACTTAATATCTGGGCTTGCTAACTTTTTGATCTTGGAAATTCTTGCCCATTTCAAGGATGAAATAGACCCCTTGACCAGATACAGAAGACCTGTCCTAGGGGAACTTATCCAGAAGTCAATCAAGAAATAAAGGTTAGTCTAGCCAAGCAGTCATAGATGTTAGGGTGCTTTCTTGAAGATAATAGAAAATCCAAGCCAAAATTGCCCCGTGATAGCAGGAAATTCAGTGTGTGTGCATAATCTGGTTTTAGACACATTTTGATCAATACACTAATCCCATTTCTCTGCAATTGTTTGGGCAAAGCCCTCCTCCATCCTTCAGGGTGGTTGGCAGCAGAATCATGGCCACGTGCTTCCTTGTTCACATCCCACAGTTGTGAAACCAAAGCCCTAGCTAGGCAGTGCCACAAAACGGACTGAGGCCAGAGTTGTGGTGAAGAGAACTAAAATGATCTGAATTATCTGATACAACCAGGGTATACTCTGGAACTCAGCGTAGGGGGAACCACACCCAAGTCTCCATGCTGCTATGATTGGAGGGATGAGGACTCAATATGGGGGTGGGTAAGGACAAAAATGATGTCACGTCATCAGAGGATGTCATGGCGTTAATTTGCGTGTGGGGAGTAGAGCAGGCAAAGGTAGGATGGGATCACATTATAAAAAGGCAAGGAAATGTCTTAGGGACAAAAAACAAAGAGAAGGGTAAGAATCGGAGTCCCATAAAGATCATGCCTGAGGTCACCTTTATTTGACCTCTAAATGTTTTGGAGGAGAGAAACAAGGCTGCAGATTGGAGGATGCCTCCAATTTGCTGATTATTAACTTATTATTGTAGTAAATACATAGATTGAGAATAAGCTGTAAGCAGCAAGACTGCTACATTGATGAGTGGGCAGAAAATCTGCAGATTTTTGTCAAAATGGACAAGCACTTTTCGGTTTAAATAAACGTAAGCCAACTCATCCTGGGTACTCCAAACTCTTCCCTTTATACACGGAATTCCCTGCATCCAGAAGGCCCTTCCCTCCACTTTTACTCTATAAAAAAACCCACATGTCCTTTAATACCCAACTTCAATGTCATCACTTACGTGGAGCTTTTCCTGATTTTCCCAAGGAGAAACAGCCACCTCTGCCTTTGTGTTTTACAGAAATTGCCATATGCCTCTAATATAGCATTCAACTTACTGCCCCGAGATTGTTCATATGGTCGTCTCCATGGTGCAGATGTGCGTGGTCCAGCTCAGCCACACCGAGCTATTTAAGTTAAATTAACCAAAATTAAATAGAATTAAACTTTGTTTGGGGCACCTGGGTGGTTCAGTTGGTCGAGCTTCTGACTCTTGATTTTGGCACAGCTCATGATTTCAGGGTCATGATATCGAGTCCCCTGATGGGCTCCGTGCTGGGTGTGGAGCCTACTTGAGATTCTCTCTCTCCCTCTGCCTCTGTCTCTCTTGCCCTATGCCCTGCTCACGTGCCCATGCTCTCTCTCTCTCTCTCAAAAAAAAAAATTAGAACTTCGTTTCTTCAGACCTGCTAGTCCCATTTCACACGTTTAATAGCCACGTGTGTCTGGCGACCACTGTATTGGGCAGTGCAGGTATATGCTATTTCCTTCATGCAGAAATTCTACTGGACAGAGCGTCTGGACTATCGGCTCCATGAGGCTGTTAGTATTCTTTTATTCATCTCTGTATACACAGGGCTTAGCACCAACAGCTGGTAAATGGCACAACCTTAATACATATTTGACTGATGGACTGTTAATGGACATGATAATACTAGTTAATACTATTAAGTGCTAACTATAAGTTAGAACAGCGGTAAACATTTTACAGAAGCCTCCTAATTAAATGTAATGGCCACAATCACCATATAAGGTAAGTACCACTTTTATTTCTATCTTATAGATAAGGAAATAAGCTCAGAGTTAATAAAAGAATGCTCTAAAAAAAAAAACACCTGACAACAACAAGGTTTTATTTTGGAAAGATAAAGCCTGAAAATGATATGACTCTGGCTTACGAAAATCATAAAGGGAATGTATATTGTGAAAGAATCTCTTTCACTAAGTAAATCTTCAAATATTAGACCAAGGAAGTGTGGACACTGATCAGAACTTCTAGACCTAGTCCCGGCTACTGTTGTGCACCGAAAAAGATGAGAGAGTATGGATGATTCAATTAAAGCCAACCACGCAGTTGGGAGAGACATTCAAGACCTTATCAAAGAGGAGAGTTAGGCAACTTTGACAAGTTATAATAATCATTACTCATCTGGCTCAAATAAAAGACAGCTTGTCACAGCAGGTAGTATATATAAGGAATCTACTACATTCGAGGGATAAAAAAAGTTAAAAAGAGAGTAAAATAAAATAAGAAAGAATGAATGACTTAATAAATACATAGGTTTAAAAGTATAAAAACAATTACCCTTGGAAAAATCAGCAAGTCTGAGGCAGACTGCTTATTCTTGGTATCTGGTCTACCCTTAGGACGGGATGGATCAGAGCCTTGCAGTATTGTGGCATTTCTCTGAGTTAGTTCTAGTTTGATTATCTGGAACCCATATGAACCTAGCTCTCTAGTGAAAGTATAGCTGTCACACCTACGCCACCGGGCTGTGAGGATTAAACATAAATATTACGAATAATTAAAACAGCACCTTTTTTTTTTTTCAGTTTTGTAGGTAAGGAGAAATGGAATGTCTGGGTGGATTGATTTTGCTTTGACAATACGTAGAAATAATGTAGCTACGGTCTGATTTGTTTCTCAGCCTCTGAAAAGACAGATAACTTGCACAGAGGAAAACGATTTCCATTGGTCACAGAATGTAGCTTCGACACCTGCCTGCAACTGTGCAATGCTCCCCTTTAGACTGTGCTAACAAAGACTGATTGGATTCTCAACAGACAGTGCTATTCAACTGAAAATTTGTGAATATGTCAGTGAATCATCCCCCAGGCTCATGAAGATTTTCTATTTTTACAAAAGAAAATCTTTCAAGAATTCTGGCACCCCACCCTTTTTTAAATCCATATTTGGTCAACCATACTTTTTGGCATAAAAAGATGTCAGGCAGGTGTACCTGGGTAGCACAGTCATTAAGCATCTGCCTTCCGGGATCAAGTCCCACATCGGGCTCCTCAGCTGGGAGGCTGCTTCTTCCTCTCCCTCTCCCCTGCTGTGTTCCCTCTCTTGCTGCCTGTCTCTCTGTCACATAAATAAATAAAATCTTAAAAAAAAAAGATATCGGGCAATTCCTCTGACAAGTGATTCTAACAATCTGTTATAGGCCTGCCTGCTTTAATTTGTTGTTCCAGTTGATGAAAAAAGCCTGGCAATCTGATTAGGAGTTAATTCAGGAAGTGTGAAATAGGGGCATCTTGGGGAGCCTAGGTGGCTTAGTGAGTTAAGTGGCCACATCTTGTTTTTGGCTCAGGTCATGATCACAGGGTTGTGAGATCGAGCCCCACGTCCACTGAGCATGGAGCCTGTTTAAGATTCTGTCTCTTGGAGAGGAATAAGCAGGCTCCCAGAGGAGGAGCCTGAAGTGGGGCTCGATCCCAGGACTCTGGTATCACGCTCTGAGCCAAAGGCAGACCGCTTGGCGATTGAGCCACCCAAGAGCCCCTGTTCCTGCTTATTTTAAATTTTCTTTTTGTTTTGCTGGAAAAGAAAGATAATGCTCAATTTTAAACATTAAAAGTGTAGGCAGTTAAGATGGCAGAGGAGTAGGGGACCCCTTTTTCAGCCGGTCCCCTGAGTCGAGTTGGATAGGTACC